>NC_029794.2:24508060-24527725 GCF_000816755.2 Arachis ipaensis | reverse complement strand
ACGGCGGTTCCAACCCGCCGTAATTACCAAAACTGCCACCAAACACAAATTAATTAACGATGGCAACAAAAAAACCACAATATTCAAATATTATGGCAGATCTTCAAAACTGCTGTAATATAAATGTCATTTTAAACTCCTTTTTTGTAGTACATGTTGCAGAGCCTAATAGGTTTGAAATCCTTCATGGATACCGGTGTTTTCACCTTCGAAATAAGAACCAGAAGAATCTCCATCATCCTCGGACCAATAGCACCTCCAAAGAACACTTGTCTCACCATATTCCAAATATCAGAATCAATAATCTCCCAATACTCCTTAAAGAAGAAAGCTTGAAACCCATTCGGACCCGTAGCTTTAAAAGAATTCACTAAAAATAGTTGACGTAACTTCCTCCATAGTAACTGGTGTTGTCAGACTACAAGCAGCTTCCTCATTCAACGAAGGAAGTGGCACGTCACTAAGACACACCCCTGATGAGCGGATAATTTATACCCTTTTTGGCATTGTTTTTACATAGTTTTTAGTATATTTTAGTTAATTTTTATTATATTTTTAGTAGTTTTTATTCAAAAATTATATTTCTAGATTTTACTATGAGTTTGTGTGTTTTTCTGTGATTTCAGGTATTTTCTGGCTGAAATTGAGGGACCTGAGCAAAAATCTGATTCAGAGGCTGAAAAAGGACTGCAGATGCTGTTAGATTCTAACCTCCCTGCACTCAAAGTGAATTTTCTGGAGCTACAGAAGCCCAATTGGTGCGCTCTCAATTGCGTTGGAAAGTAGACATCCTGGGCTTTCCAGAAATATATAATAGTCAATACTTTTTTCGAGATTTGATGGCCCAAACTAGCGTTCAAAGTCAGCCTAAAATTTATGGCGTAAAACGCCCAAACTAGCACCAGAATTGGAGTTAAACGCCCAAACTGGCACCAAAGCTGGCGTTTAACTCCAAAAAAAGTCTATGCATGCGAAAGCTTCAATGCTCAGCCCAAGCACACACCAAGTGGGTCCCGAAAGTGGATTTCTGTATCATTTACTTATTTCTGTAAACCCTAGGCTACTAGTTCATTATAAATAAGACCTTTTACTATTGAATTTTCATCTTTCAATCATCTTTAATCATGTTTTGATGATTGAACCCTCTTTGGGAGGCTGGCCATTCGGCCATGCCTGGACCTTGTTCTTATGTATTTTCAACGATGGAGTTTCTACACATCATAGATTAATGTGTGGAGCTCTACTGTTCTTCATGAATCAATGCAAAGTACTATTGTTTTTCTATTCAATTCATGCTTATTCTTATTCTAAGATATCCATTCGCACTTCAACATGATGAATGTGATGATCAAGTGACACTCATCACCATTCTCACTTATGAACGCGTGCTTGACAACCACTTCTGTTCTACCTGAAAACGAGCTTGAATGCATATCTCTTGGCCTCCTGGTTCACGACGCATGGTTGCCTCTCCTGACAACAGAGCCTTCCATTCCGTGAGATCAGAGTCTTCGTGGTATAAGCTAGAATCAATTGGCAGCGTTCTTGAGATCCGGAAAGTCTAAACCTTGTCTGTGGTATTCCGAGTAGGATCTGGGATGGGATGACTGTGACGAGCTTCAAACTCATGAGTGTTGGGCGCAGTGACAGTGTGCAAAAGGATCAATGGATCTTATTCCAACACAAGTGAGAACCGACAAATGATTAGCCATACGTAACCCATAGTCGAACCATTTTCACTGAGAGGACGGACGGTAGCCATTGACAATGGTGATCCCCCAACATTCAGCTTGCCATAGAAAGGAGTATGAATGATTGGATGAAGGCAATAGGAAAGCAGAGATTCAGAAGGAACAAAGCATCTTCATACGCTTATCTGAAACTCCTACCAATGAATTACATAAGTACTTCTATCTTTATTTTGTATTTTATTTATATTTTAATTATCAAAACCTCATAACCATTTGAATCTGCCTGACTGAGATTTACAAGGATGACCATAGCTTGCTTCAAGCCGACAATCTCCGTGGGATCAACCCTTACTCACGTAAGGTATTACTTGGACGACCCAGTGCACTTGCTGGTTAGTTGTGCGAAATTGCAGAAGTGTGATTGTGATTTCGTGCACCAAGTTTTTGGCGCCGTTGCCGGGGATTGTTCTAGTTTGGACAACTGACGGTTCATCTTGTTGCTCAGATTAGGTAATTTTATTTTAATTTTAAGCTTTTTGTTTTTATTCTTTTTATTTTCGAAAAAATCATTCAAAAAAAATAAATTATTCTATGCCTTCAGAATTTTTAAGAATGAATTCTAGAGTTTCAGATGATGCTTTTAGCATCACATGAGCCTTTTTTATTCCCATCAATTTGGCTGTTGTATGCAATGTCCTGCTAAAGCTTGGCTAGCCATGTCTAATCTTTTTAGACTGAAGCTTTAGACTAACATTGTATGATTCCTGGAATTCTTATTAAAAATTTTTAAATCCTTATTTTTCTTTGCCAAATAATTTTCGAAAAATACACAAAAAAAAGTTTAATAAAACCATGAAAATAAAAAATAATTTGTGTTTCTTGTTTGAGTCTAGTGTCACATTTTAAGTTTGGTGTTTCGCATATTTTTAATTTTCTTGCATTCTTCTAAAATATATGCATTATGTTCTTCATTAATCTTCAAGTTGTTCTTGATTATTTTATTGGGTCTAATCCTTAAATTCTCTTGTTTTCTGTCTTTTGTTGTTTCTCATATGCATTCTCAATTTGTTAGTGTCTCTAATATGAAAACTTCTAAGTTTGGTGTCTTGCATGCATTCCTTGTTTTGATCTTAGTTTTTCATGTTTAATTTCATTCTGTTGTTTTTCTCTCTCATCATTAAAAATTCAAAAAAAAAATTTCAAAAATATACCTTTTCAAGTCAATAATACAGAGAATTGAAGATTCAGAACATACAGCAGAGGAATTGCAGAGAAAAAGCTGGGCGTTCAAAACGCCCAGTGAGAAAGAAATTCTGGCGTTTAAACGCCAGCCAAGGTACCTGGCTGGGCGTTAAATGCCCAAAAGGGTAGTATTTTGGGCGTTAAATGCCAGAATGGATACCATTCTAGGCGTTTAACGCCAGGACAATACAAGGGAGGTAAGTTAGTTTTTTTTTTTAATTCAAATTTTTTTTTCAAATCTTCATAATTTTTCAAATCATATCTTTTTCAAATCATATCTTTTTCAAAATCAAATCTTTTTCCATTATTCTCTCACTATTTTCGAAAATCCTGGCTACCAATTAATGATTTGATTCAAAAATTTCAAGTTTGTTACTTCCTTGTTAAGAAAGGTTCAATATTTGAATTTTATAATCATATCTCTTAAATTTCTTGTTAGCCAAGTCATTAATTTTCAATCATATCTTCTCAATCATATCATTAATTTAAATTTTTTTTTAAAAATATTTTTCAATCATATTTTCTCAACCACATCTTTTTCAAAATAATTTTCAATCATATCTTTTTTATTACTGATTTCAAAATCTTCTTCAAAATCACCTAACCACTTTCTCACTTTTAATTTTCGAAAAACCATCAACCAGTTTTTCAAAATTCTTTTTAATTATTTTAAAATTTTTAGCTTTATTTAAAAATTTGTTTTCGAAAATTTTTCCCTCTCCTCACCTTCTTCTATTTAAGGACTAACACTCCTCCTCAATTAGCAATTCGGACTCTCTCTCCTTCTTCATAAGTTCGAATTCTTATCTACCTACCTCATCCCTTTATTCCTATTTTTCTCTGACACCTCAAGGAATCTTAATACTGTGACATGGAGGATTCCATACTTTCTTGTTCTCTTCTCTTTCTTATGAGCAGGAACAAGGACAAAGGCATTCTTATTGAAGTTGATCCTGAACCTAAAAGAACCTTGAAGAGGAAGCTAAGAGAAGCTAAAGCACAACTCTTTGGAGAGGACCTGATAGAAATTTTCGAAAAGGAAGAAGACATGGCAGCCGAAACTAACAACAATGCCAACAATGCAAGGAAGATGCTTGGTGATTTTATTGCACCCTCTTCTGACTTCTGTGGAAGGAGCATCTCAATTCCTGAAATTGGAGCAAATAACTTTGAGCTTAAGCCTCAATTAGTTTCTCTAATGCAACAGAATTGCAAGTATCATGGACTTTCATTGGAAGATCCTCATCAGTTTTTAGCTGAATTCTTGCAAACTGTGACACTGTTAAGACCCAGGGTTGACCCTGAGGTCTACAGACTTATGCTTTTCCCCTTTGCTGTAAGGGACAGAGCTAGGACATGGTTGGACTCACAACCTAAAGAAAGCCTGAACTCTTGGGAAAAGCTGGTCAATGCCTTCTTGGCAAAGTTCTTTCCACCTCAAAAATTGAGTAAGCTTAGAGTGGAAGTCCAGACCTTCAGACAGAAGGAAGGCGAATCCCTCTATGAAGATTGGAAAAGATACAAACAATTGATCAGAAGGTGTCCTTCTAGCATGCTTTCAGAATGGAGCATGATATGCATATTCTATGATGGTCTGTCTGAACTGTCCAAGATGTCATTGGACAACTCTGCTGGTGGATCTCTTCATCTGAAGAAGACGCCTGAAGAAGCCCAGGAACTCATTGAAATAGTTGCAAATAACCAATTCATGTACACTTCTGAAAGAAATCCTGTGAATAATGGGACAACTCAGAAGAAAGGAGTTCTGAAAATTGATACTTTGAATGCCATACTGGCTCAGAATAAAATATTAACTCAGCAAGTCAATATGATTTCTCAGAGTCTGTCTGGAATGCAAGCTGCATCAGGCAGTACTAAGGAAGCTTCTTCTGAAGAAGAAGCTTATGATCCTGAGAACCCTGCAATGGAAGAGGTGAATTACATGGGAGAACCCTATGGAAACACCTATAATCCTTCATGGAGAAATCATCCAAATCTCTCATGGAAGGACCAACAGAAGCCTCAACAAGGCTTCAACCACAATAATGGTGGAAGAAATAGGTTTAGCAATAGCAAGCCTTTTCCATCATCTTCTCAGCAACAGACAGAGAATTCTGAGCAGAGTCGTTCTGGCTTAGCAACCATAGTCTCTGATCTATCTAAGACCACACTGAGTTTCATGAATGAAACAAGATCCTCCATTAGAAATTTGGAGGCACAAGTGGGTCAGCTGAGTAAGAGAATTACTGAAACTCCTCCTAGTACTCTCCCAAGCAATACAGAAGAGAATCCAAAAAGAGAGTGCAAGGCCATAACTATAACCAACATGGCCGAACCTGGAGAGGAAGAAAAGGCAGTGATTTCCAGTGAGGAAGACCTCCATGGACGTTCACTGGCCTCCAAGGAGTTACCTAATGAGGAACCAAAGGAATCTGAGGCTCATACAGAGACCATAGAGATTTCATTGAACCTACTTCTGCCATTCATGAGCTATGATGAGTATTCTTCCTCTGAAGAGGATGAAGATATTACTGAAGAGCAAGTTGCTAAGTACTTGGGAGCAATCATGAAGCTGAATGCCAAGTTATTTGGTAATGAAACTTGGGAGGATGAACTCCGCTTGCTCACCAATGAACTGAATGACTTGATTAGGCAGACATTACCTCAGAAGAAACCGGATCCTGGAAAGTTCTTAATACCTTATACCATAGGCACCATGACCTTTGAAAAAGCTCTATGTGACCTTGGGTCAAGTATAAACCTCATGCCTCTCTCTGTAATGGAGAAACTAGGGATCTTTGAGGTGTAAGCTGCAAAAATCTCACTAGAGATGACAGACAATTGAAGGAAATAGGCTTATGGACTTGTAGAGGATGTCTTGGTAAAGGTTGAAGACCTTTACATCCCTGCGGACTTCATAATCCTAGACACTGGAAAGAGTAAGGATGAGCAAAAGCTGTGATTGATGTTGACAGAGGAGAGTTGGTCCTTCAAGTGAATGAGGACTACCTTGTATTTAAAGCTAAAGAATCTCCTTTTGTACACATGGAGAAGAAGCATGACAAGCTTCTCTCAATGCAGAGTCAAACAGAGCCCCCACATTCAAACTCTAAGTTTGGTGTTGGGAGGCCATCATCATGCTCTGAGTATCTGTGAGGCTCCATGAGAGCCCACTGTCAAGCTATTGATATTAAAGAAGCGCTTGTTGGAAGGCAAACCAATTTTTACTTATCTATGTTAAATCTCCATTGTTATTTTATGTTTTCCTTAGGTTGATGATCATGTGGAGTCACAAAAACAACTGCAAAAATCAAAGCAAAATCAAAAACAGCATTAAAAACAGCACACCCTGGAGGAGGAGCTTACTGGCGTTTAAACGCTAGTAATGGTAGCAGAATGGGCGTTAAACGCCCAGTCTAGCACCATTCTGGGCGTTTAACGCAAGAAAAGGGTACCAGACTGGCATTTAACGCCAAAAAAGGGGCATCAAGCTGGCGTTTAACGCCAGAAAGGGAAGAAAAGTTGGCGTTTAACGCCAGAAATGGGAGAAAAGCTGGCGTTAAACGCCAGAAATGGGCAGCAACCTGGCGTTTAACGCCAGGATTGGCACTCAAGGGGGCGTTTACACGCCAAAAGGGTGCAGGGATGAGAAATCCTTGACACCTCAGGATCTGTGGACCCCGCAGGATCCCCACCTACCTCAACTCTCTCTCTCTCTCTCTTCTCCACACCTTCCCATAACACCCTTTCCCAAATACTCTTCACCAATCACCTCCTCATAATTCAACTTCAAAACCTTTCCCTCCCAAACCCAACCCCTAATACACGAACCCTAACCCTCTCTCCACTCCTATATAAACCCCATATCCCTCTTTCTTTTTCACACATCATACACACTTCTTTCCCCCTTGGCCGAACCACTCACACCTCTCCATCTCCTCCATTTTCTTCTTCTTCTACTCCCTTCTTTCTTCTTTTGCTCGAGGACGAGCAAACCCTCTAAGTTTGGTGTGGTAAAAGCGTTGCTTTTTATTTTTCCATAACCATTTATGGCACCTAAGGCCAGAGAAACCTCTAGAAAGAGGAAAGAGAAGGAAAAAGCTTCCACCTCTGAGTCATGGGAGATGGAGAGATTCATCTCAAAGGTCCATCAAGACCACTTCTATAAAATTGTGGTCAAGAAGAAGGTGATCCCTGAGGTCCCTTTCATGCTCAAAAGAAATGAGTATCCGGAGATCTGACATGAGTTTGAAAAAGAGGTTGGGAAGTTCTCACCAACCCCATTCAACAAGTCAGAATCTTAATGGTTCAAGAGTTCTATGCTAATGCATGGGTCACTAAAAACCATGATCAAAGTGTGAACCCGAACCCAAAGAATTGGCTTACAATGGTTCGGGGGAAATACTTAGATTTCAGCCCAGAAAATGTAAGGTTGGTATTCAACTTGCCAATGATGCAAAGAGATGCACGCCCCTACACTAGAAGGGTCAACTTTGATCAAAGGTTGGAACAAGTCCTCATGGACATATGTGTGGAAGGAGCTCAGTGGAAAAGAGACTCCAAAGGCAAGCCAGTTCAATTGAGAAGGCAAGGTTAGCAACCGATCCGAAGTGACTATAGATCGGGCTATCATGATCCATAGCATCAAGATTCGAGAGGAAGTAGAAGTTCATGAGGTTATATCTCTAGAACTCTACAAAGTGGCTGACAAAACCTCCACTTTGCAAGGTTAGCCTTCCCTCATCTCATCTGTCACCTATGCAATTTAGCTAGAGTTGTCATAGGAGAAGACATCCTCATTGAAAAAGACAATTCCATCACTAAAAAGAGGATGGAGCAAACAAGAGAGCCCACTCATGGACCTCAACAAGAGCATGAGGAAGGCCCTCATCAATAAATCCCTGAGATGCCTCAAGGGATGCATTTTTCTCCACAAAGCTATTGGGGGAAAATCAATACCTCTTTAGGAAAACTGAGTTCCAACATGGAACAACTAAAAATGGAGCACCAAGAGCACTCCGTTATTCTCCATGAAATTAGAGAGGATCAAACAACCATGAGGGAAGAGCAACAAAGGCAAGGAAGAGACATAGAGGAGCTCAAGCGTTCCATTGGAGCTTCAGGAGGAAGAAATAGCCGCCATCACTAAGGTGGACTCGTTCTTTAATTTCCTTGCTCTTATTTTTCTGTTTTTCAAAAAATTATGCTTTATGTTTTGCCTTTTTTTATTATTACATGATCATTAGTGTCTAGTATCTATGCCTTAAAGCTATGAATGTCCTATGAATCCATCATCTTTCTTAAATAAAAAATGTTTTTAATTGCAAAAGAACAAGAAGTACATGGTTTCGAATTCTATCTTGAAATTAGTTTAATTATTTTGATGTGGAGGCAATACCTTTTGTTTTTTAAATGAATGCTTGAACAATGCATATTTTTGAATTTGTTGCTTATGAATGTTAAAATTGTTGGCTCTTGAAAGAATGATGAAAAAGGAGAAATATTATTGATGATCTAAAAAATCATAAAATTGATTCTTGAAGCAAGAAAAAGCAGTGAAAAGCTAGCAGAAAGAAAAAAAATTGGCGAAAAACAAGAATAAATAAATAAAAGAAAAACAAAAAGCAAGCAGAAAAAGCCAATAGCCCTTTAAACCAAAAGGCAAGGGTAAAATAAAAAGGATCCAAGGCTTTGAGCATTAATGGATAGGAGGGTCTACAGGAATAAAATCTTGGCCTAAGCGGCTAAACCAAGCTGTCCCTAACCATGTGCTTGTGGCGTGAAGGTGTCAAGTGAAAAACTTGAGACTGAGCGGTTAAAGTCGTGGTCCAAAGCAAAAAGAGTGCGCTTAAGAGCTCTGGGCACCTCTAACTGGGGACTCTAGCAAAGCTGAGTCACAATCCGAAAAGGTTCACCTAGTTATGTGTCTGTGGCATTTATGTATCCGGTGGTAATACTGGAAAACAAAATGCTTAGGGTCACGGCCAAGATTCATAAAGTAGCTGTGTTCAAGAATCAACATACTGAAATAGGAGAATCAATAACACTATCTGAATTCTAAGTTTCTATGGAAGCCAATCATTCTGAACTTCAAAGGATAAAGTGAGGTGCCAAAACTGTTCAAAAGCAAAAAGGCTACAAGTCCCGCTCATCTAATTGGAACTAAGTTCATTGATAAGTTTGGATTTCATTGTATATTCTCTTCTTTTTATCCTATTTTGTTTTCAGTTGCTTGGGGACAAGCAACAATTTAAGTTTGGTGTTGTGATGAGCGCATAATTTATACCCTTTTTGGCATTGTTTTTACATAGTTTTTAGTATGTTTTAGTTAATTTTTATTATATTTTTAGTAGTTTTTATTCAAAAATCACATTTCTGGACTTTACTATGAGTTTGTGTGTTTTTCTGTGATTTCAGTTATTTTCTGGCTGAAATTGAGGGACCTGAGCAAAAATCTGATTTAAAGGCTGAAAAAGGACTGCAGATGCTGTTGGATTCTGACCTCCCTGCACTCGAAGTGAATTTTCTGGAGCTACAGAAGCCCAATTGGCACGTTCTTAATTGCGTTGGAAATTAGACATTCTGGGCTTTCCAGCAATATATAATAGTCCATACTCTGCCCGAGATTTGATGGCCCAAATCAGCGTTCAAAGTCAACCTAAAATTTCTGGCGTAAAACGCCCAAACTGGCACCAGAATTGGAGTTAAACACCCAAACTGGCACCAAAGCTGGCGTTTAACTCCAGAAAAAGCCTATGCACGCAAAAGCTTCAATGCTCAGCCCAAGCACACACCAAGTGGGCCCCAGAAGTGGATTTCTGCATCATTTATTTATTTCTGTAAACCCTAGGCTACTAGTTCATTATAAATAGGACCTTTTACTATTGAATTTTCATCTTTCAGTCATCTTTAATCATGTTTTGATGATTGAACCCTCTTTGGGAGGCTGGCCATTTGGCCATGCCTAGACCTTGTTCTTATGTATTTTCAACGGTGGAGTTTCTACACATCATAGATTAAGGTGTGGAGCTCTACTGTTCTTCATGAATCAATGCAAAGTACTACTATTTTTCTATTCAATTCATGCGTATTCTTATTCTAAGATATCCATTCGCACTTTAACATGATGAATGTGATGATCAAGTGACACTCATCACCATTCTCACTTATGAACGCGTGCCTGACAACCACTTCCATTCTACCTGAAAACGAGCTTGAATGCATATCTCTTGGCCTCCTGGTTCACGACGCATGGTTGCCTCTCCTGACAACAGAGCCTTCCATTCCGTGAGATCAGAGTCTTCGTGGTATAAGCTAGAATCAATTGGCAGCATTCTTGAGATCCGAAAAGTCTAAACCTTGTCTGTGGTATTCCGAGTAGGATCTGGGATGGGATGACTGTGACGAGCTTCAAACTCATGAGTGTTGGGCGCAGTGACAGTGTGTAAAAGGATCAATGGATCTTATTCCAACACAAGTGAGAACCGACAGATGATTAGCCCTACAAAACCCGTAGCCGGACCATTTTCACTGAGAGGACGGACGGTAGCCATTGACAACGGTGATCCCCCAACATACAGCTTGCCATAGAAAGGAGTATGAATGATTGGATGAAGGCAATAGGAAAGCAGAGATTCAGAAGGAACAAAGCATCTTTATATGCTTATCTGAAACTCCTACCAATGAATTACATAAGTACTTCTATCTTTATTTTATATTTTATTTATATTTTAATTATCAAAACCTTATAACCATTTTAATCTGCCTGACTGAGATTTACAAGGATGACCATAGCTTGCTTCAAGCCGATAATCTCCGTGGGATCGACCCTTACTCACGTAAGGTATTACTTGGACGACCCAATGCACTTGCTGGTTAGTTGTGCGAAATTGTAGAAGTGTGATTGTGATTTCGTGCACCAACCCCCTCCCCCCAAATTAACATCCTCCGACTGGCAAAATAAGCTTGTATAGAAAGACTCATCTTCTCGGCTAAGAACTATCAGGTTCATCTCCCGCACACCATCCTTGAGAAAAAGACTACGAGTCTTAATATGCTTCATCCGCACAAGAGTGTGAACATGAAAAAATTTGGTATTCCTCCCGAATTATACCCACTGCTCTCTGAATTTCTGAAACCATAGAAGTTTCTCTTACACAAGAGTGTTATTATTATCCACAATTAGCTGTTTCTCTTTTTGACACATGGAAAAGTCTTCCGTCTCTTCTAAACGCTTCTAAAAATAATTAATCTAGCACTCCATCTTGCATTTCCTAACACTTTAGAATTAAATTCTAGAGTGTTCTTCTGCACTTCCAAAAGCTTTTCATGGACCTCTCTATAGCCAGACCACCATGATTGATTCACAATATCTCTGTACCCAAGATGAGTAGTATAAGTCACAATAAAACAAAAAGGTCTATTTCATTTCGGCTGAAAGTGACCTTTACAGCGCACTAAGATAGGAGAATGATCAGACTGAAGTCCAGGTAAATTTTTCGCATAAGCCTCTAGAAAAAGAGATAACCATCCACTATCAATCAAACCCGATCAAGCTTTTTTGCCACCTCAATGTGATTTTTCACCCTTCTATACTAAGAAAAGTGTCTCTCGATAATTTTTAAGTCAAACAAGTCACTATCCTCTAAAGAAACAGCAATCCGTTTGGCACGTCAACTCGAAAAATGACAACCCTTAAATTCGTGAGAGAAAAGAACTTCATTAAAATCACCAAGAACAATCCAGAGCCCTTGAAAGTCAAGGATTGAGCTACCAGATAATCTCAAAGGAAAACTTGTGTATCAAATTGAGGACTATTACAAATACCACTACACGTCCAAATCACATTATCTAGCTGAATCTCAACAATAACATACTGACAAAAAACATTAACACATTTACAACAAACACCCTACATTGAAGAAGGGAACTAGATACCCCCTGTTATGCCCTGTTGCCTCCACTATACCAATTGCAGGTACGCAAGCCTTTTCCAGAACAATTTCAAGTGTAAAAAGGGAGAATGAGTTTCAACCATAATAAAGAAAACATGTTTAAATTTTCTAACAAGCTCCTTACAATTCACCAAGGCTAACTTATTAGAAGCACCCTTAATATTCCAAAATATCGTATTTAAACTATCCATAAATATAACGACAGTATGATATAAGAATAGAGGTGATTCTAAATTGCATCACCAACCTCGAGAGAAGTCTTGTTTCCTTCATATGCAGTTTCCTTCGGCTTCCTAGGCAAAGTGCCCTCCTCCCTACCAGCCGTCGCAGATACATTTGGCGTCGTAGGGAGGAATCGCGAGTCACTAGGGTTTGGCGAGGAGATGGTGTCCCACATCCATGGAGTCCTTGCTGCCTGGTGCGGAATTTAGAGTCCACAAACTAACCGACAAGTGCACCGGGTCGTTCCAAGTAATACCTCAGGTGAGTGAGGGTCGATCCCATGAGGATTGAGGGACTAAACAACAATGGTTGATTAATTTACTTAGTTAGACAAGTAGAAAATAGTGTTTGAGAGTTCAAAAGCATTAAACAGTAAATTCAGAATATCATAAGACAGGCAAGTAAATAAGTTGGAAAAACAATATGGAGAAGGCAGTTAAGGCTTCAGAGTTATCTATTTTCCGGATTGACTTTTCTTAATAATTTACTTTAATCATGCAAGATTTAATTCATGGCAAACTATATGTGACTAGACCCTAATTCCTTAGACCTTTCTAGTCTCCTCTAACTTTCATCAACCGCCAATTCCTTGGTCAATTAATTCCAATTAGGGGGTGAAGTTTAATTCTATTTATTATGCCACAAAAATCCTAATTATCTATAAGAGGATTATATGTCACATATCCCGTTAAGTCCAGATAATTTGAATTTAGGAGAAATTATTTTCAAGCTGTTGTTCAAGTAAAGAGCTTTTCCAAGTTATACAAGAACTCAATTAGAAAGAGGGTCATACTTCCGTTCCACCCAAATTCATAAGATAAAGAACGAAAACAATTCTTTAATTATAAATCAGTACATGAATTAAAATAGAAAAACAATAGAATCAATCCATACAATAGACAGAGCTCCTAACCTTAACAGTGGAGGTTTAGTTGCTCATGGAAAAGAGTGAAAACTAGGATTCTGGTAAACTGTAAATTGGGCTGAGGTGGAATAGTCCCCAGAAGAGAAGTTTCTTTTCTCTTTTATCTAATCCTAATTAATTTAAAATCTATTTTCTAAAACCAATATAATATATTTTCCTATTTATAAAAATTAAAGTTTAAATCAGAATTAATTATAGCAATCAGCATTTTCTGCATTTCCTGCACATGGTACATGTCACGCGTACGCGTCAGTCACACGTACGCGTCGATGGTCTTCTTCCCGTGTCACGCGTATGCGTCAGGTATGCGCACGCGTCGCTATGCAAATCTCCAAATCACGCGCACGCGTCAGGTACGCACACGCGTTGCTCCTTGATAAACCCCAATTTTGTGGTTTATCTTGTGCTTAATTTGGAGGATTTTATCACATTTTCTCACATTTATTCAATGAAATAGCATGGTTTTGCAATTCTCCCTTGATTTGTGCTTAAATGTGAAAACATGCTTTTTAGGCCCTAAAATTGGTGATTTTAATTCACTTTAATTCCGTTCGATGCTTTGATATGTTTGTTGAGTGATTTCAGGTTCATAAGGCAAGTATTGGATGGAAGAAGTGAGGAGAAAAGCATGCAAAGTGGGAGAACTCATGAAGAAATGAAGGAACCGTAAAGCTGTCAAGCCTGACCTCTTCGCACTCAAACTACCATAACTTAAGCTACAGAGGTCCAAATGAGGCGGTTCCAGTTGCGTTGGAAAGCTAACATCCATTTGAAATGCTATAAAATTTATTATATTTTGCTTCGCGTATAGGGACGCGCATGTGCCATGTACACGTGCGCGCCGATTGAGCACGTGGTTCACTAAAAGTGAAATCGTAGCCAGCGATTTCTGAAGCATTTTGGGCCCAATCCAACTCATTTCTGATGCTATTGAACCCAAGGATTGGAGGGGGAATGAACCAAGTAGTCATAGTTTAGTTTTCATCATGTTTTAGGTAGAATTCTAGAGAGAAAAACTCTCTCTTCTCTCTAGAATTTAGGGTAGTTTAGGTTTAATTTTCTTAAATCCACTTTCAATTCTTGTTTTGATTTAGTTTTCCCTTGTTAATTCCTTGTTATTACATCTTAATCTTCTTAGTTTCTCTTGATCATTTCCTCTAATTTGTTGCTTTTATGTTCATGAACCTTGTTGGATCTCAATTTTCTTTAATGCAATTTTTATGTTTCCATGTTCTTTTATGTTGATCTTAGTTGCTATTATTGATTTCTTGCTTATGTTGGTTATGGGTTCCTTTAATTCTTGCATTTTATGATGTTTACTTTTTTGGCACACTAAGTGTTTGATATAATGTTTCCTTTAGTTCTTGAGTAGTTTCCTTCACTCTTGGCCTAGGCTAAGGGAATTGGGTGACCTTGAGTCATTGGGTCTCATTGAATTGGTGATTTGAGAACCCTTGGTGATCAATTTGATACTCATTGACACCAACCCACTACTAATCTAATTAGTAGATAGGTTGGGACTTATGGGTTGATGTGATCAAGCCTATTTGACGTACTTCAAGCCTAGGAGTAGATATTACGTACTTAAGGCTTTTGGAAGTAGACTTAATAGGTTGGCCTCTCATAATTATCAATATTTGGTTTGTAGACAAGGATGGTGATCTCAATTACCTATGTCTTAGCCAAGAGTTCTTTTCCTTTCTTTTATTAGTTAATTGTCCATTTACTTTCTTGCCATTTATTTTTCTTGCCAAAACACAAAATCAAAACCCCTTACCCCTTTATAGCCAATAATTGAGCACTTCATTGCAATTCCTTGTGAGACGACCCGGAGTTCAAATACTTCGGTTAATTCTTATTGGGGTTTGTTACTTGTGACAACCAATATTTTTTATGTGAGAATTGTTTGTTGGTTTGGAGCTATACTTACAACGAAGTTCTTAATTCTATAAGAGAAATTCTAAACCATCAAAGAATTCACTCATCACTCCTCGCTGGTCATTTCCTTTAATTCTTGTGCTCCTTCCATTTGTGCAAGCTTCCTCTCCATCCTCTAAGCCATTCTTGCCCTATATAGCCTTCTTCTCTTTTTCTGTGAAAACTCCATCAAATCCAACCAAATGCTACCTAAAATAAACAGAATTGCACATGACTCAAAGTAGCATTCATAGTGGTTAAAAGATAATTAATTCTTGATTAAACTCAATCAAATTAAATGCAAATTCACTAGCAAAAGATAGGAAAGATGCTCACGCATCACAACACCAAACTTGAATTGTTGCTTGTCCTCAAGCAACCAAAATAAGTGCAAGATTAAGATGTGAATTTGCATCAGAAGTGAGAGTTTAGTCATGTTCAAGTCTATTCTTAAAATGGGGTTTATTCATTGTAACTCTAAATAGTTTTGGCATCTCACTCTCATTTGAATAAGAGGGATGTCAGTGTCATTCGGAATTAAAATCCAGATCATATTATGAATTCTCTGATCTTTATACGCCAGTTTAATCCTTGAACATAGTAAATTTTACTTTAATTCTCTTTTCCTTGGTGCTTTGCACCTTGAGCCTAGCCGTGACTTTAAATGTTTTGTCTCAAGCTTTACTTGACACAGAAACACCACAAGTACTTGACTGGGGAACTCTTTCAATTCTAATTTTTCTTCTCTTTTTTTTTCAGTTACTCCCAGACAGTGGTGCTCAAAGCCTTTGGCGTACTCTGCTGAATGCATTTGGTCACGACTCTAAATATTCTGTCTCAAAGGTTACTTGAAACAAGAACACCACAAGCATATGACTAAGGAAACAACTCTTTGAGCTTTTAATCATGTCTGATCTCCTTAGTCATTGATGCTCAGAGCCTTGGACCTTGCTTTTATTTTTCTTTTGATATTTCTTTTACTTCAAGGATTAAGCTTTCACTAATTTCAGAGAAGTCATAACAGCTCTCTAAATTCCGGTTCCTTATACATCAACATCCTTTGATTCAAATTCAAATATGCACTGTTCATGTCATGCATTCAGAATCACGAATAATACCACCACATTTAAGTAAATAAGATTACTCTTAAATATAAACTCAATTTCTCATGTAATACATCACTTCTTTTTCTTTTTCTTTTTTGATTCAAGTTCAGTGAGCGGTATATGAGACAAAAAAATTTTTTAATTTATAAATAAATAACAGAATAAAACTAATTCTAAGAACTGAAAGTACTAAAGATCATGCAGGCAATCAAAGCAACAGAAAACAGAAGACAACAAGATAAGAACGGAAAGGAAAATAGAATGAAAGGAACTCAACCACCTCAGTTATGTTGGTGGCCATCTCATTCCTCCGGCTATGCTCCTCAGTGAAGATGATTCGCCTCCCTTTGGTCCCATAAAAATAAACAGAAAAGCCATAAGCGAAGCGACAACAACAAACTTTAAGGTTTGCTTGTCCTCAAGCAAAGAAGAACTGAAAACAGAGAGGGACATAAAAAGACACACGGAAAAAAAACAAATAGTATGATAAAAGAAGAATAAAAGGGTAAAAGAACAAGAGAGAATTAGGATTTGAGAGGGAGAGAGAATGAAAACAGGGCGGCGCGCTGGGTAAGTGATGCGGCGCGATCGACGCGTACGCGCACAGCGTGCGTACGCGTGGTTGGCCACATGGTGAGGGTGAGGGTGACGCATACGCGTCAGGGACGCGGACGCGTGGGTTGAGTTGCACGGCTAGCATAGTACCAGCGTGAGACCAGCATAACTTTCGGCCATGCACCCATTTACGTCGATTTTTCAAGGCACCCATGCGCGCCATGTGCGCTCCCGCGTGGATTGCCGAAAACCAGAGCGACGCGTACGCGTGGGTGAGCTGGTGCGCGAGGCATAGTTCCTGCACAACTCCAGCGCAACTTTCGGCCTTTCTTCTTCTTCTTTTTTTCGAAGTGTTCGGTTCCTGTTCTAAAATAGCTGCATGATCAGAAGACGCTTAAAATGAAAGAAAAACAGTAAAAACTCAATAAAAATCAAATAAGTAAGAAAATCACTACTACGAAAAAAACTAAGGATACGAAATTATCGAGTTGCCTCCCGACAAGCGCTTCTTTACCGTCACTAGCTTGACGGTCAGCTCCTCTAAGGAGGAGGATCATAGGGGCTCCTCTAACTTTCATCAACCGCTAATTCCTTGGTCAATTAATTCCAATTAGGGGGTGAAGTTTAATTCTAGTTATTATGCCACAAAAATCCTAATTATCCAATATAAGAGGATTATATGTCACGTATCCCGTTAAGTCCAGATAATTTGAATTTAGGAGAAATTGTTTTCAAGCTGTTGTTCAAGTAAAGAGCTTTTCCAAGTTATACAAGAACTCAATTAGAAAGAGGGGGTCATACTTCCGTTCCACCCAAATTCAAAAGATAAAGAACGAAAACAATTCTTAAATTATAAATCAGTACATAAATTAAAATAGAAAAACAATAGAATCAATCCATACAATAGACAAAGCTCCTAACCTTAACAGTGGAGGTTTAGTTGCTCATGGAAAAGAGCGAAAACTAAGATTCTGGTAAATTGTAAATTGGGCTGAGGTGGAATAATCCCCAGAAGAGAAGTTTCTTTTCTCTTTTATATCTAATCTTAATTAATTTAAAATCTATTTTCTAAAACTAATATAATATCTTTTCCTATTTATAAAAATTAAAGTTTAAATCAGAATTAATTATAGCAATCAGCGTTTTCTGCGTTTCCTGCACGTGGCGCATGTCACGCGTACGCGTCAGTCACGCGTACGCGTCGATGGTCTTCTTCGCGTGTCACGCGTACGCGTCAAGTACGCGCACACGTCGCTGTGCAAATCTCCAAATCACGCGCACGCGTCAGGTACGCGCACGCGTCGCTCCTCGCTGGTCATCTCCTTTAATTCTTGTGCTCCTTCCATTTGTGCAAGCTTCCTCTCCATCCTCTAAGCCATTCCTGCCCTATATAGCCTTCTTCTCTTTTTCTGCAGAAACTCCATCAAATCCAACCAAATGCTACATAAAATAAACAGAATTACACACGACTCAAAGTAGCATTCATAGTGGTTAAAAGATAATTAATTCTTGATTAAATTCAATCAAATTAAATGCAAATTCACTAGGAAAAGATAGGAAAGATACTCACGCATCACTGCCCGACCTAGATTCTCTCCTCCTTGGATTCGCCTACATGAGAGACGTGCTATTTGGGTCTAGATTTCCTAACCGAACTGCTGCAGAATTGCACCTTATCAAGGGCCTTCGGTGCTTGCTTCTGTTCCAATTTGAATTTCCTTCCTTAACACTTGCTGCCAGCCACATCATCATCTTTGCATGCTTCACCAACGTTAACATTAGTCGCATGCAAAGAAGTAGCTTTTGAATCCGCATGCACTCTCGGGCCTTCATCCTTGCCGAAAACCCCACCCCTCTCATCAGTTTTCGTTTTGCCTTGCATTTGAATTTTTGGTCACAAAATGCTACCGATTTTGCACCGTTCTAAGTGTTACCGTCACCAGAATCATCACCTTTCCCTCCCATGGATTCTCGTTCCACGGATTGTGACTTATCATGCTCATATCTTGCACAAGAAGGACAAAGCATATTTAAACTTCCATACTCCACTTCATGAGTGACACCCTCTACGATGATATGCTTATTCACTAGCAACCCCGGATTTATCCAGTGGCCAAGTCCACTTTGATCGGGACTCCTATTGCAGATGTAATACGCATCATTATCTGCTCCTGATAGCACCAGATGGGGAGTCCTGAGACCATAATCCATACTAAAGTTGATCAGAAAGATTGTTCACATGGACAGAAATTTACATCCCATGATTTTTCAACGACATAATCGCCCTCGATCAACCACGGGCCACCAATCATGACCTTCTCATGATCCTTTGCGGCATCGAATTTTACCAGCAAGTACCCAAACCCCACATCTAGCAGACCAAAACAACCGTTGATGCACCAAACTATTCGAAACTTATGTGAAAGAGTCGTGTAACTATAAATCTTGTCCAGTCACTAACGCTTCCTTATAAAGTTCGGCCAAACAAATCTTTGCCTCTTTCGTAAAACTTACACACGATGGATGGGAGTCACCCTATTTGCCTACCACCATCGCGATATCATCCCAAGATAAAAATAAGACTAGTGCAAAGGTCTTAGACTTTTCTACATCATGACTTTATTTCTAAAAGAAACTTTTAAAAACTTTTGAAATTCCTCCCAGAAAACCCTTCTTGATGCACACTCACCCACACTTCCTCTTATTTCTTCTGAGCCGTCATCCTCCTCGTATTTCTCCCTCAACCTCTCACTCCCGCTGTCACCTTCGCTCATTCTAAAAAGTTTTCTAGATTTGAAACAAAATATGTGTAGCAGGTAATGGTTATATAAAATTAGTGATGTTCACATTCAAACTAATCTAATCGCCTAAACTAAAAACTAATAAAAATTGTAATAATTTAGATAGGATTATATCTTGTTTTTAGCAAATTGCACGGATTTGATTGGAGTTTCGAATCTAATACCTTTTTAAATTAATCCAATTTAATCCAAATTATATCATATGAGATATTATAATTATTTTATTATCAAACTTTTACTTTTACTTATAAT
>NC_029794.2:24507688-24508037 GCF_000816755.2 Arachis ipaensis | reverse complement strand
CGAGGATTGAAAAATCAAAATTTAATCCAAATCAAAAAAAAAAATTAAAAAAAAAAACTTATATACTTAAAATTAAATTGATTTTTGTTTCAAAATTAAACTGTATTACAAAGTACAAACACCTACTTAAAAATTAGCAACAATGCTATATGAACATATGAAATCCACAACAACCATGTATTTATGTTTCTTTGTATATACGTTTGTTTGGCATATATTTTCAATAATTATAAAGTGATCAAACCGCCAAAATAAATTAATTTTTTTTTACAGTGCCATAATTATTTTTTTTTTCGTGAATACAAAAAATCGATTCTTAATGTACTTCATAATTTTATTCATATTTTGA
>NC_029794.2:24506895-24507650 GCF_000816755.2 Arachis ipaensis | reverse complement strand
AATATTGGATTACGGCTGTTATCTCTCCACATGATCTTTTTATGTATGTTGTACTTAGGGATGGCAATATGTACCTTACTCGCGGGTATCTAATCTGACTCCATTCGATCGGGTAGAGTTGCCAACCCGATTCGCAGCGGGTAGGATAGGGTATAGGTAGGGTTCTCGTGCGGGTTGGGTAGGGTGCGAGTTGAGTCTCAATCCTATCCAACCAACTCGTACTCTATATATATTTATGTTATATACTTATATAAAAATATGTTTTAAATAGATGTTGAATCAAAGGTCTCTCACTAAATGCAAAAGATTCTTAACCATTAAAAGAAAATCATTAATTGATAATTTAATATTTTTTTACATAAAAATCAGTTCTATTTTAAATTATCATCAAGTTATATAATAATGTTGTATATTTTTTGTAACCAGCGAGTAGAGTCGGGTACCCGCGGATTAAGAACGGATAGGGTTAGGATTGAGATATTCTCAACCCGCAGATAAGATAGAGTTGAGTTTGTATACAAATCTCAACCCACGAGTAGGGTTAGGGTTGGATCCAAACCCTACCCTACCCTACCCATTGCCACCCCTAATTGTAGTGAAATATAGAGGTGTCGTAACTTTAATTTTTAAATTCATTAAAATAATAAAATGACGAAGCTGTTTTCTATTTGAAAATTAAAAGAAAATAAAAAACAAAACAGGCAATATTATTTTCTATTTTAATAATTTAAAAAAATGTAAAAATAAAACGACAA
>NC_029794.2:24505315-24506754 GCF_000816755.2 Arachis ipaensis | reverse complement strand
AATTAATTAAAAAATTTTAGACAAATATTTTGTGTCTTCTGAAAAATAAAAAAGATTGTCCTCTAATAAAATAAAATTTATCTAAAGCCAAATAACATAGTGTAACACACATTTTTTATCAATATTAAAAGAAAAATTATAAGAAAATAATGATAATTATGATCAATATGAACAATAGATTAAAAAATGATTAGCATTTAAACGTATTCACATTATATACGGTTATTTCTAATCTCACCATAACTTTCATTACACGTTCGCGCCGTCATCGTTCTCTGGTCCTCACCTGACGCCGCTGCACCCCCGTCGGCCGTACCGACGCCGCCGTAGCCTCCCGTCGACACCGCCGAAGCCTCACCTGACGTCGCTTTCCCTTTATAGCAAAGGGCGATGAGTTCAGCATGGAGATCGATCCGCCCCCATTGTAGGAGAACGACTTTACCGCTGAGGATTGGCGGAGAGCACTCAGCAAGGTCGTCTCCGTTTTCGTCGTCCTCCGCACAACCGCATGCTGCTCCTTTGACACTGAGTTTGCCGGTGCTAGCTACGCCACTGGTTTCATCGTCAATCAATGATCAATGATTGGAGTTTCTTCACCGTTCCTTCAAGCCTGGTACCACACGAAACGATAAATGATCGGAAGTTTTTTTATTTTTCGCTACCTATTTGGTGTTAATATCTTCGTCATATACATTCTTTTATTTATTATGTCTAGGTCATGTAGTTGCAGAGGCTATGTTTTTGAACCATGAAGAAGTTACAGTGCATCCAATATACAGAAATCTAGTGAAAGCACGTGACTACCGGGATGCACCGATCTTTCACCACTATGGAAGGGGTTGCCTACCATCATTCTCACCGGTGGTCGCCGTCAGTAGTTGTCGAACTATTGAAGGTGGAGCAGCAGTGTTAGTTGTTGCGTCGTTTTTAAGACGGCCTTTCAGTGGAGTTACTTAAATAGTCAGTTCAGAATGGTCATTTTAGTAGGTATACGGATGGTTATTTTAATTCTTACGTGGATGATTATTTTGATTGGATTGGGTTTAGTATATATAATTAAAATATGCTGGATGTTCAATTTATTAGGTATGCAGATGATTATTTTTATCCTTAAGTGAATGGTTATTTTTACTAAGAGTGAGCGACGCTGGTGACAGTGTGTGGCAAGCCAAGTAGCAACGGCGAGGAGGAGTCTAACAGCACCGTTCGTTTCTGGTCCGGAGGAGATCAACCACGATGAGGGTCCTTATTACCGACCAAGCGATGACCGTGACGATAGAGAGTTTGGGGAAGAAGCTAGTGCTTTGGTAAATTAGAGTATAATAGATTATTAAAATTTTAAAATTATTGAATGAAATTTTTTAGTTAGGTAATTTAGGTGGAATATTTTTTTAAAATTTTATTGGGCCAAATTTTTAGTCAACTGTTCATGTTGTTCA
>NC_029794.2:24503839-24505279 GCF_000816755.2 Arachis ipaensis | reverse complement strand
TTTACTTATAATATTTTTTATACATTATATAATTTGCTTTGTACACATATACATTATTTTTACTTAAATAACCTTTTGTTAACGTGAAAGAACTTTTTATTTGATTTTTTATTTCATCATCAATTTAAGTTTTATTTATCCTTAATTTTTAAAACTCTAAATGTTAATTTTTTTTCCCCCTAAGCTGAATAGTCCAATTTAGTCCAAGTCTCAAAAAAAGTTGGATTAGACTGGATTGAAAATTAAATCTAACCAATCCAATTTAAATTACAACAAATTAAATACTTTTAATTGAATTAATTTTTTCAAAATCAATCCAAACTACATGTGAACACTTACATAGAATTAAACTCTTTTATTTGAGAAAAATACAAAATAAAGAACTTGGATTCCCATGAAAATAGGGAAAGCCACAAAATGATTCCGTTGTATCCCTTA
This sequence comes from Arachis ipaensis, assembly GCF_000816755.2. Classification (NCBI taxonomy): domain Eukaryota; kingdom Viridiplantae; phylum Streptophyta; class Magnoliopsida; order Fabales; family Fabaceae; genus Arachis; species Arachis ipaensis. The sequence continues at coordinate 24,504,841 of NC_029794.2, read as the reverse complement.
CGCCAAAGTATCATGACCTTTTTTCTTTCCGGTGCTTTCTTAATTCTTACTATAGTCTACAAACAATTAAACACTTTTCAATGCAAGACTAATTCAGTTTACTTTGAAGGTATTGAAATCGTCCATTGCAACATTTTTGTTTTTCTATAAAAACTTTAATTATTCTCGCCTCCACTCCATCTTTTAATCATGTACATTAGTTAGTTGAATTTGGGGTCACCAATTATTTTCCGTTGTCATATATATCACTCTAATCCACTGTATGTATACACAAGAGAAGAGAAAGAAACAAAAGAAGCTGCATTATTACAACGGAAACAGTAGACATTGTTGTTGTTCTGTCTGAATTCAAATAATGCAATGAATAACTCATGTCTGATTTGTCAACTCCTCCTCATATTGTTTGTCTAAAAAACACGTGTTTGCTAATTAATAATAGCTTGTTATACTAATTATGGACCATTTTTTCAATTTTTTAAAATTTTTTTTGTTTGTTTTCACTAATTTTCTTACTCAAAGTATACTTACAAATGGAAAAAAAAATTCTTTAGTTAAAAAAGCTCTTAAAACCCTTAGTTTGAGAAAATCAAACAAGGATGCACATCCATTGCACACAAATGGGTCCAACAAGTAAAAATAGACATGACGAGTGACGATGGCTGAATCCCGGGGAACCACTGCCCGCATGTTTCAAAAGTGAGACCAATTACCGACAAGGGTAACGATACCATGCTATGTATTTCATTAGAAAAAGTAGGGCCAGTAATTTTTTTCAAATTCTGGTAATCAGCAAAAAAAGTGAATCATTAGATGAAATTTCACACCAATTTTACACCATTAAAATCATCATTAATAACTATTTGATGACTATAAATATTAAAAGTTACTACCCCCTAACACTCCTGATTTCATTATTATCAGTGACCTTGTTTCTTTTTTATTTTTTACATTGACCAATATATATGAGAAAAAAAATTTAGATTATATATATAATGAGTAGGC
>NC_029794.2:24492563-24503795 GCF_000816755.2 Arachis ipaensis | reverse complement strand
ATATAAATTATCTCTTATGATGTGGCACATTTTAATTGAATGTTTAGTTTTAATTTTAGTTAATTTAACCCATTAAGAGTTAATATCTTAACTAAAGTAGGATACTTTTGTAATTAAATATTTTTATAAAAGGGATGAATATATAATTTCTGTAAATATTAAAAAGTAAAGTTATCTTTTTTACCATTGTTCAGAAACTCAATGCACCGCAGCCCAATTCCTCTCTGAAATTGAAAGAAAAAATCAACTCAAGCCCTACCCACCCATTGACCCAGTCCCGCTGCCCGCAGCCACGCCAACCACCGCAGCCACCTCAACCCCGCAGTCCCATCGCATGTACAGGCATTACGTGTGGAAGCTCGGCGCTGTCGCAGGAGCTTGAAGTCATCTCCTCTGTTCGAGAGCGCTTTCTCTGTGTTCACCGTGCCTCCGTCACCGTCACCATAACCGTCACTGTCAAGAACTTCTTCGTGTTTCCCTCGCCGCCTGACATCTCTGTTCGTTCTGTCTTCATCCATTAGCTGAACCTTCCTTCGCCGCTGACATCTCTGTTCATTCTGTTTGTGCTTCAGTTAGGTCTTCTCTTTTTCTCCATTGTGTAGTATTCATTTATTTGTGTATTCTAGCCTGAGTTTTGGGCTGTTGATTCTTGTGATTACTGATTCTGAAATTTCTAAGTTGTTCATGATTTTTTGGTTCTGAATATCTTATCTTCTGTGACTAGAAAATAGGAATCATTTATTTTTGGTTAATTATTTAATTTTGTTCATAATTTTTGTCAGCCGGATTTTGAATTTTGTTTGCTGTGACTTGAAATCATTTTGTAGTATTTATTTGTGTATTTTAGCCTGAGTTTTGTGCTGTTCATTCTTTATTTTGTCCTTTAATTTTGTTCTAAACTGAGTTAATTGGAATTGAAGTAGGTAATTGGAATAAGAGTAGCTTTAATTTTGATCAGAAACACCTTAGATGTTGTTGTGTTATTTTTCCGAACCTTTCATCTTGTTATAGTTGCTGATGTTGTGTTGTTGTTGGTGTTTTGTTTTGTTTTTTTTATTTTTCTTGCAATTAATTAGTGATAGAAAGAGTAAGCGTGGTGTACCAAATATTTAAAGATGATTATATGGGATTATGGAGAGCATTTGTCAGGGAGTGGCTGAATAGAAAAAAGAAAAATAGGTAAGCAACAGTTGCTTTGTTGAATTGGGACCCTGCCCAAGTAGATAGAATTTCACTTCGAAACAGTGAAATTAATATAATCCACTTATAGTAATTATATCCCAAGGACTTGGGATAATCCCTCTGTTTGCTTGTGTTCTTCTGTTACTTGAGGATATAACCATTTTTTGTATTTGTTTTTGGTTAATTAATTCAAAATAGCCAACATAACCCTTCAGAGAAATTGTCACTGGAGTTAATGTTGCATTCGGTCCTGCTGCATTTTGGCCTTCTTGAAAGAGATAATCTCCATGTTTAATTTCCTGAATAACTATAGGCTTCTATCTTTCCCTCATTTTATATTTACTGTATCTTTGATTATGGCCCCTGCTTCTCAAATGTCAATTCCTGTTGTTTATTTATTATTTTTTTATTTATATTGTCAAAATCTTGGGTTCTGCTGATTCTATTTTGAACTAAGATGCACAGGTATTAGTATATTCAATCCGATTTTATTGCATAATACTGGAAGTTAGGAAAAAATATATTTTTAAATGTTAAGTTTATTATTAAAACCTCCCTTTTACATTCGTCACAAAAAAAAAACCTCCCTTTTCATTCTTGAAACTTTTAATTGCTTTGATCTTTTCTTGTTGTTATAGTTATCCTTTTTAGGGTGACTTTACTGACTTGATTTTATAATTTTGCTCTTTCCGTTTACCCTAAAGGTTTTAACATCATTCTTAGAGAAAACACTAACACATACTCTTAAATACACAGTGATATACGCTTTTTTTTCTTTTATGTAGTATGGCACAAAAAGGAGGACAATTTATTGCATTACTTCACAACCTATGTAATGTAAACTAACCTTTTAATAGGATCAATTTTAGAAAGAACATGCCAACTATTTTATATCTTTTTTGGAGTTATATCTTCTACTAGTTAAGCCCTCATGATTTTTTGTATAAATGGAGAAGGAATGGAATTATAGGCACTTGTTCTATGTCAAGATTAATAAGCTAATTAGTCAAAGTCTTATCATATATTACCTTTTATTATGTTGATAGTTATATCATTGTTTGATTTACATTTAGTTTATTAGCACATACTAAGTGTAATTGTGCATTATTGATACACCACTATTTTATGATATATTTTGGACTGAATTGAGTGGGTTTTGTCAACTTCTCTCACACTTATTTATGTAAATTGTATGTTTTTCATTTCCTTCCTAATTTTGTGCTATGATTGAAAACATGTTTTATGGGCCTTAAAATTATTAATTTTTAATTCTCCTTTGTACCATTCGATGCCGTGATGTGTTTGTTAAGTGTTTTCACGTCTACAGGGCATGAATGGCTTAAAGGATGAAGAGGAAGCATGTTAAAGTGGAAGAAACACAAGAAACTATGGAGCTGAGAAGCGAGGAGCAACGCGCACGCATGGTAACGTGTGCGCGTGATTATACCACATTCGTCCAGATTGCTTTAGACCGTATAAAGATCTTTGCAATTTAACTGAGTATAACCCCTGTGAATATTCATTGGATGGTTTAGATATCTTTAGTCCTTCAGGGACTTTCATATAGATATCCCGATCTAATGAGCCGTATAAATAGGCTGTTACCACATCCATTAAATGCATATGCAGTTTATGATATGCAGATAAACTGACCAAATAATGTAATGTTATTGCATCCACTACAGGGGAATACGTTTCTTCATAATCTATACCGGGCCTTTGTGAAAAATCTTGTGCCACAAGTCGGGCTTTGTAGCGCACAACTTCATTTTTCTCATTTCGTTTTTTCACAAATACCCATCGGTATCCAACAGGTTTTACATCTTCTGGTGTACGGACTACAGGTCCAAAGACTTCACGTTTTGCAAGTGAGTCTAACTCAGCCTTCATGGTTTCTTTCCATTTTGGCCAATAATTTCTTTGTCGACATTCTTCAACTGATCTTGGCTCAAGGTCCTTACTTTCATGCATGATATTTAATGCCACATTATATGCAAATATTTCATTGACAATTGTCTTATTTCGGTTCCATTTCTTTCCTGTAAAGACATAATTTATCGAGATCTAGTCATTTTCACAATTTTCAGGTACCTGAATGTCTTCTGGCATTAAAACTATATCAGAATTTGGACAACTGCAGGTGTCTTTACTATGTCTTTTTCAATAGAAATAGTATTAACCTCTTTTCTCTTTCGAGAATTTTTGTCTTTGGAACTGACAGGCCTACCACGCTTCTGGCGTGAATTTGCTTCAGTGGCTACTTGTCCTACTTGGACATCAATTCGAATTGGGACATTTTCCGCTGGTATATAAGATTTGGTTATCCTCTTTGTATCGGAAAATGCATCAGGCAATTCATTTGCTATTCTTTGCAAATGTATAATCTTTTGAACTTCTAGTTCACATTGTCCTGATCGAGGATCTAAATGCATCAACGATGATGCATTCCAATTAAGTTCCTTTTCAGGAAGCTTATTCTCTCCCCCTAATATTGGAAACATTGATTCATCAAAATGACAATTCGCAAATCGGGTTTTAAATACATCTCCAGTTTGTATCTCAAGATACCACACTATAGAGGGAGAATCATATCCAACATATATCCCCAATTTTTTTTTGGGTCCCATTTTGGTGCGATTAGGTGGTGCAATGGGAACATATATCGCACATCCAAATATTCTTAAATGGAAAACATTTGGCTGCTGGCCAAAAGCTAATTGCATAGGAAAGAACTGATGGTAACTCGTTGTCCTCAAACGAATAAGTGCTGCGGCATGTAAAATAGCATGCCCCAAACCGAGGTTAGGAGATTTGTTCTCATAAGCAGGGGTCTAGCAATTAATTGGAGGCACTTAATAAGAGATTCTACTAACCCATTTTGTGTGTGAACATAAGCTACTGGATGTTCAACACTTATTCCATTGGCCATACAATAAGCATCAAAAGCTTGGGAAGTAAATTCACCAGCATTATCAAGACGAATTACTTTGATTAGATTTTCTGGAAATTGTGCTTTTAATCGAATAATTTGAGCCAGTAATCTCACAAACACCGGGTTGCGAGAAGATAATAAGCACACATGTGACCATCTCGAAGATGCGTCTATCAGGACCATAAAATATCTAAAAGATCCAACATGGTGGATGAATTGGTCCACATATATCACCTTGAATCTTTTCTAGGAATTCAGGGGACTCAAATCCAATCTTTACTGGTGGTGATGGCCTTAAAATTAACTTTTCTTGAGAACATGCAGCACAACAAAATTCACTAGATTTAAGAATCTTCTGGTTCTTTAGTGAATGTCCATGAGAGTTTTCAATAACTTTCCTCATCATGGTTGTTCCCGGATGACCCAATCGGTCGTGCCAAGTTATGAATTCATTTGGGCTAGTAAACTTCTGGTTTACATTGGCATGTGATTCAATTGCACTAATCTTGGTATAATACAATCCAGATGAAAGTGAGGGCAACTTTTCTAATATAACCTTTTTATTTGAATCATGAGTTGTAATATATAAGTACTCATGACTTCCCTCATTCATAGTCTCAATATGATATCCATTTCGGCGAATATTTTTAAAGCTCAACAAGTTTCTTCGAGACTTGGTAGACAACAGTGCATTATTTATAATGAATTTTGTTCCTCAGGGAAACAAAATTATAGCTCTTCCGGAGCCTTCAATCACATTGCCTGAGCCAATAATAGTATTAACACATTCTTCTTTTGGCACCAGATGGATAAAATATATATCACTTTTGAGAATAGTATGCGAACTTGCACTATCCGCAAGGCATACATCTTCATTATATATAATTGTCATTCTCTTCAAAGACAAATAATAATCAAATGAGTAGTATGCAGAGTTAAATTGAATACTTGATCAGACTTATTTTTCTAAGAAATTCTGCATATAAAAATAATGTCATATACTAAAATTTTATTTTAAAACATGACACATTTAATGATTTTAAAATTCATAAACATTAATATTTCATTATTTATATACATCATATTTGAAACTTAAATACATAGAAAATAAAACTTAACAATAAGTTCTTTACATTATTTATTTACATGAATACTAACAATCTCACACATTAAACTATTCCATCATTTATCAAATGACCAATATTTCCTTTAGAATCCTCAAAGAAATCAGATACATGAGTGGTGAAATTTTCAGCATCATTTGAAACGAAATTCGATTCTTTTCTCTTGTCGTCCTTTTTCAAAGATGCCTGGTAAAGATCGACTAGGTGCCTTGGGGTACGGCAGGTACGTGACCAATGGCCCTTTCCACCACAACGAAAACACTTATCCTCTGTTGATTTATTCTCCCCGATATTTCTTTCTTTATCTCACTTCTGGTGAGATCCTCTCTTTTGAATATAATTCCTTTTCCATCCATAATTTTTCTTGTTATTAAAACCTTGCCATTTACCTCTTCTGGGGTAATTTGCCACATTTACTTCAGAAAATGGGGCAGCGCCAGCTGGGCGCGCTTCATGATTTTTCAAGAGCAACTGAACGCAACAAGAAGGCAAGAAATTAACTCAGAATATTTTTTAAACCCTTTTTCTCGATACTGCTGCTGTAGGAGCACATTCGAGGCATGGAAGGTTGAGAAAGTTTTCTCCAACATATCATGACTAGTTATCTTTTCCCCACATAATTTCATTCATGAGGTGATTTGAAACATTACAGAATTATATTCATTTATAGATTTAAAATCTTGTAGACGCAAGTGCGTCCATTCATATCGGGCTTGAGGAAGTATCACCGTTTTTTTATGATTGTACCTTTCTTCAAGGTCTTTCCAAAGATCTGCATGATCTTTTAATGTGAGATATTCATTTTTCAATCCTTCGTTAAGATGAGGACGAAGAAAAATCATGGCTTTGGCTTTATCCTTCTGGGATGCATTATATTCATCCTTAATGGTATCTCCAAGATCCATTGAATCAAGATGAATTTCAGCATCTAATATCCATGATAAATAATTATTTTCAGATATATCAAGAGCATTGAATTCAAGATGAGAGAGTTTCGACATAATGAAAATTTGTTACCTAAGTCTTCCTAAAAATTTAATCAGAGTCTCGTGCTGATAACGTGTTATAAAAAAAAATAAAAGATATACTAAATATAAAATAAAGATGTATAAATTGAAGACTCTAGTATTAATATAATTAACTCAATAATAATTCATATATGTATTTACTAATATTATATGTTGTAATATATATATATATATATATATAAAAAAAAAGAGAGAAAGAAGTATTGAAAATAAAAAAAGAGAAAGAATAGATTTTTATTTTATTGCTTGTGTCCTGTACAAAAAGACTATAAAACCTTATTTATAGCTTTACAAATTCAGTTTTCATTAAAATTGGTCTAAATAAAATAATCTCAACTCTCTCTCTTAAAAACTTCAGCGGCCTGTACTATTAATGGGCATCCATCTGTCATTCTTATCACAACAGGAGTAATATTTTTGGTAGCTATTTCTATATAATAACAATTTTAATTTACACACAAATAGAGGAGAATCTCATTTGGAAAAATTTCCAAAGATCTGAGTCTCACGGTTTTCCTATCTCATTCAATCCCACCAAAACCAACTGTAATAAATGGATAAGTTGGCCCATCACGCTTAAAGATATGAGCTAAAAATAGTAAAATATTAATTTGCTAGTTTTCTAACAAATTGGTTGATTGACAGTTTAGCCCATAGGAAAATATTATTATTTATTTAAAAAATATTTTCAAAAGATTTAATCACTACTTTTTGAAATTACAAAATATTTCTAAAAGGTATATTACTATTATATAATAAATAAATTAGTAATATACAAAAAATTTCACTATTTTTTGTTTTAAATTATAATTTTCTAATTTTTTTAAAAAAGGAGAGAATTGAAAAAAAAACCTTGCCGCACATTCCTTTTTTTAGTCATAGACACACACACTCACGCACATTAACCTAGCCATCATTGCTAGAATTTGAACCTGGCGTGGCTTAGTTATTGGGTGTGTCTTAGTTGAGGCAAACACCTTTGCCACTATATCACATGCCTCAGCCACGCCCCACCATGTCACCATCCCTTTCCAACGCCCCCAAAAGCCAAAGCCCATTAATTAGATAATATAATTTAGATGGACCTTTTATTTTAAGCGAACTCAAATTTCATACCCGGTCCAACCCTCTTTGCTTTTGCCAAGTTACACAAATTGATCTGATAGGTAGCATCTCATTTCCCAGTCGTAACGTTGCAATTAAAATTTTATAATATCAATCCCATCATTTAATAAGAAGAGTATCATATCAAGAGTTTCATAACCTTCATCTTAATACACCGTCAGCAATAAAAGCTAACTCCCATTTGCTTCATTAATTAACATTAGACTTAGTCAATTATTAATAATACTCTATAAAATTCTATAAAATAATACTCCTAACACCATATCAAAAATTGAATTGAACTTTGGACGTCAGAAGTTAAATGTCAACAATCCGGCAACTAGATTAGTATCATAGCTAAAATAATTCTTGGCTGGAGAATATAGGAATATAGGAGCATATGCATCACAGATCTTAAAACAAATATTCTTATATATTCTTAATGCATCATTATCAAACCACATCATATAAAAGTAACACACTAGGATACCAAAACCAAAATACACCCTTAATGGTTATGGCTCCACGCAAATCACACTCCCCCAGAACTTAAAATAGTAATTAAAAATAATAATAATTAAAAGGGAAAAAATGGGAGCAATACCAAATCCCACACTGCACCAAACAGGGTCTTACATCTCTATGGCTTCAAGGTAAAGCACCACGATCAATGCCCCCCCGTGAAACAGAGTCGCCAACCGCCACGTGCACAACCACTTTTATTTTTAATATTTTTCACAATTTTATTATTTATTTATTTTTAAATATTGTGTTTCCCTTCTTATATTGCCAGGACAAGACCGGGGACCGATTTTCCGGCGAGACCGGAGAGGCTGCTCTGCCAGACGCAAGGAAAGTTGCCAGAGTCAGAACTCGCCGGAATAATCTCAGAATCGGAATCAGAATCAGAATCTCCGATCTTGGTAACGGTCAAGGAAGTGTTGAAGTACTCCCTGACCTGAGTAATTATCCCATCCGTGACAGTCCAGGCGTGGACCCAAACGACGGAGCGCGCGGTGTCGCAGCCCTCGGCGATAACGGTGCTGCCGAAGGATACGACTGAAAGCGGAACGAACTCGAATGAATCAGCGGCGGTGGAAGCGGAGGAGGAAGAGGAGGATTCTCCGGTGAGCAGGAGCTTCAAGAACTGGCAGGAGGGTGGACCATGGAACCACCACTCGAGGTCTGAGGCCACGAGCTTGAGAACCGCGTGGGAGTCACGCGCGCTTAGGGCGTCATAAAGTGCTCGGACCAGCTTAATGTTGCTGGAGTCAGCAGCTTCCACCAACAACGCTCCCTGAGAGTTAGCCAGTTCGTGCTGAAAGTATGTGAATCGACGGTTCTAGAAGGTGGATTCTGATTAGGGCTTTGATTTAGAAAAAATGAAAGAGATTTTGTTGAGGGCGTTGTGAATGACAAGGTTTCGCATTTATAGGGAGCTTGGAATTGTGGGGGGTTTGTGATCTGCTGCGGCTGGGTCTACTTTGGGATTGGGCGTGTGGTGACGTGGCGGGTTTTGATTTGGGGTTGGAATAGTATGAGGATGAAGCTGGGAATAGGATAGGTTTCATGTTTTATTGTTTTCTTGGATTTAGGGTTTCTTTTTTCGCGTAAGATACGGACGGAAACAAGAGAAAGTCAAACCTACGTTTTTGACCTCGGTACTCTACGAGTTTTGCGGGTATCTGTTAAAGTAGATTTGTGGATAAAAAGACCATTTTTAATTTTAGATTATATTAAATTAGGGTAATTGTATTTTTTATTTTATCAAAGGTTGCCAACACATTTTTTGGTTAAATTAACACCGTCTAAACTTGGTGTTCCATTAAAGGATTTAACTATACTTGATAAAATGTTAAATATAAAAATGTTTAAATTTGATAAAGCGTTTATTATAAAAAAATTTTATAAAAATTGAAAAAAATAAAAAAAAGTAACTTTAATTAATTATTAGGACTAAAAAAATGAACATAATTAGTCTTTTTTTTTTTAGTTTAGTAGGTTATAATTAATTTCACATGTTTTTGTGTTAATTTCTTACGCTAACGTAACGCACTTTATTCAAGTCCCATGTTTGAAAGAACAAATCTTCCTATGAAAATGAGGTTCGTTTTCCTTAACGAGTGACGACATGGCAATATATATACACTAATACTAGTATACTACATACGTCACTTCTCGTGAAATTTAAGAATATCCCATTAAAAAAAAATTAAAGACTTACATATAATTATTTTAATATAAAATTGATTGATAAAAATTATTAGTAAATTTAATATATTTAATTAAATTATTATTTAATAACTTTTAATTATTCTTTACATGTGTTCTTAGTCCATAAGATAAATAAATTTTTGTAATTAATATTTAAGAGTGGTTATACATTTAAATTTTTTTAGCAATTAAATCCAATTAAGTTGGCCTAAATTCAATAAAAATCAATTTTATTAGTACAACGTAAATACACACTCCAACTATGTAAAAGTTTCTGTATTTTTTAAGGAATAAAAAATTTGATCAATACTTAACAACAACATCAAGTGAGCCTCAGTTAATTTACAAATAAATCAAAATTAGTTCAAATTTAAACAAGCAGTAAAAAAAATTCAATTATCAACAAAATCACATCGAATTCATTTTTGAATCCAAATAAATCTTAAATAAACTAAGAAATAAACTGAAATTATTTAATAATGGCACCAGAGAAAAATCAGAACTAATAAAGAAGATGTTAGCAAAATATTGGTGTTGTTGGTAATAATAATAACAAAAGAGAAAGATAACGAAGGGCTGGCAATGAGTGGAATAGGGTAGGGTTTGGACTCAACTCTAAGTCTCTAACCCTACCCGCGAGTTGAAAACTTTTTTAAAACTCTACCCTATCTTATCCGCGGGTTGAGAATCTCTCAACCCTAACTCTACCCGCACCCTAAAGTTCTAAACTCTACCTTATCCGTAGAAAAATAAAAGATTTTCAAACAAATATAAAATTCAATCATTCTAAATTTTATACATATTAATAAAATAGAAAATAAAAAACTAAGTTCAAATTAAAATTAAAAATGATAAAACTTAAAAAAGCCCAACATAAAATTATAAATAATATGATCATCAACTAACTTAGTAGTTAGTTCAAGTTTTTATAAGAGGAAGATTGTGAGTTCAACACTCACTTTTTTCATTATATATATATATATATTAGGGGTGCAGATAGGGTAGGATATACCCTAAACTCGTACCCTACTCTACCCGCAGACAAATTTACATTGTACCCTACCCTACTCATAGCGGGTAGAATAGACAACTCTATCCGAACGGGTTGGGTACCTGTAAGTAGAGTATATATTGCCCAATCATAAAAAAAAGTGATGGCAATAGGCCTGTGTGCATAAATTTAAAATGCTTAGTTGGACTGGATTGGTTAGGTTATGATTTGAATGGGGAATCGATCTCTTTATTTTTTTTAATATTTGAAAAAATAAAGTGTGATCTGTTACCTTTAATTTTATAAGTGAAACCAAAATTAAATAGAAAAAAGAGAACAATAAAAAATAAAATCTTACACTAAATACCATCCAATTTTTTTTTTTACCAAAAAAGATTTACTCCCGATTTGAATGTAGTGATTTATTCATAGTGTATATTGTAGTCTAAAATAATTAATGTTTTTGAAAAAAAGGGGGTTGGAATTGGTTGTGTTCTATCTGTTGCGTTTTCCCGAGGTATATCTATTGTTGGTTGGAATTGAACGACGATGCAATGCCGTGGAAAGCAGATTATGTTTGGCAAACATTATACTGAACAAAATTGAATACAAATGTAAAATTAAATTAATATTTCTAGAAAGATGCAATATTCTTCT
>NC_029794.2:24490058-24492557 GCF_000816755.2 Arachis ipaensis | reverse complement strand
CTAAACTCTTATATTTATTAATTCGGTTTATTAAATTAAACCCCTCCGCTAAAAAAATTGTAAAACTTATACTTTATATCCACCATTCCGAATTAGATGTCACTTTGGCCAATTTTTCTGTTCTATTGTATTTGTGGTTCACATATTTTTAGCTATAATTTATATTCGTTAAATTAATTATTATGTTAATGGACATAAGTATAAGCTTACATTTTAGATAAATCACTCTTAATTTTAAAATTTAAGAAACATGCATGCGTTTAGTTAAGACGAGATAAACGACTATTAATACTGTAGTGACGGCTCACCTCCTGCATTATTGTTATGGCAATTACTTAACTTACTGGAAAGTTGCCTCGCTTTAAAAACAAGATTTAACATATAAGTTTTACTATTTTTTCTTTTCTTTTTAAATTTTTTTTTAAGTTGCCTTGCATTTTGACTTATTTCCGCACTTTGTCAATAAAAGGATCCTATAAGTGGTGCAAAAAATTTGCGGGTCCGAAAGTGCTTCCATATTACTTTCCGATTCAACGGACGGCACCGACCACTACTAGAGTATGATGCTAATCTTTTTCCACGAGTAATGTAACCAAGGAGATTATATTAAGGATCTAAACAAAAAAACAAAAATGAATGAGAATTCTTGTATAAAGTATAAACTATAAATTATCAATTCATATTAAAATTTTAATTTGTTATTGATCTAAAGACATTTACACAAACATAAGACGTTTTTCTTCTTCTCTTTTTTTTATTGGAGAAGATATTAAATCTTCATGAACTACTGTCAACCCAAGTGCTCCTTATTTAGAGAGGACTGTGAAAAGATATAGCTATAAATAAAGAATGACCATACAAGGGATAAGATGGTTACATATGGTTGTCTATGGAGATTGGTGATGAGCGCCGTACGTGGTTTTGGGAGGATATTTGGCTGTTTAGTGGGCCTCTAAAAAAATCGGTTTTTCAGGCTTTTTTCGGTTTCAAACCAATGTGGGTCTGTAATAGGGGATTGTGAGTTTTGGGATGGACTAGATTGAATTTGGAACTTTCAGTGGAGGAGAGAACTCTTTCAATGGGAGTTGGGACTACTGGGTCAATTATATGAGGCATTGAGACCTGTACAACTAGTAGTTAACAGAGAGGATATGGTAGTATGAAAATATGATATACAAGGAGTTTATTCAACTAACTCATTTGTGTTCAGGTTTTGCAGGAAGCGACACTCCCGGAGGAGGTGACAAGCTACAGCTTCACAAAGACCATCTGGAAAGGGTTGGTTCCACCTAGAGTAGAGTTATTTGCTTGGTTTGTCCTGATAGGTAGGGTGAATACAAAAGAACAGTTAAGCCGGTTAGGGATCATTAACCAGGAAGATAACGTCTGTGTTGTATGTAATAAATATGCGAAATATGTGCACCATTTGTTTTTGTGCTATGAATATGCTTGGCAGGTGTGGAGTGCTTGGTTATCAATGAGTGGCCAACAATGGACTATTTCAGGGACAATGAGGGAACATTTTATTTGTTGGACGGAGGAGCCAAGGAGGAGGGAGGATAGAGAGCAACGATTAAGATGCTTCTGTGCGGTGGTTTGGAACATATGGGTGGAAAGGAATAGAAGGATATTTTAGAATAAAAATAAAGGTGTTGAAGAAATCACTCACTTGACTGTATTGAGCTACAACAAATGGAGAAGTGTGGATCCCTTTAGTTGTTGATGACAATGACGGAGATGACAAAAAAAATTCTTTTAATATGCTTGCATCTATTGTCTCTTGTTTGTTTGTTCCTGTTTGACTGTTCTACTGTACTGTGTTGACCTCTTTACTTTCAAAAAAAAATCATATGTATAAACCACAAAATAAACATAAAGGCCTACTAGTGTCTTCATACAAAAAGTTTCATAAGAAAAATGGAATAAATTAACACAACAATACATACTTAGTAGTTCTAATTAGCAGCTAAAGTAATAAGTTTAGGAAATTATGTCAAATCAATTTTAAATTGAAGAATTTTAATACTTCAAGTTCTCTCCTTAGTTAGATATTGATTTGATTTAATTTCATAAATTTATCATGCTAATAGTCAATTAAATTTCTTATGTATATTGTGTTATAGTATCATTTAACGTACCATATTAATAAATTTTGACACTGTCAACAAAAAAAAATAATAGAACTAATGCAATTAATTAAAAATCTTTAAAAGACAAATTTAATTAAAAAAATTTTGAAACTAATTTAGAAAACGAGTGATTAATTAAAGACGAAATTGAGTTGATCAATTTATCCTAGAAAAGTCTGTATATTGTGTTCATTTAACGTACCATATTAATAAATTTTGACACTGTCAACAAAAAAAAATAATAGAACTAATGCAATTAATTAAAAATCAAAAATCGACAAATTTAATTAAAAAAATTTTGAAACTAATTTAGAAAACGAGTGATTAATTAAAGACGAAATTGAGTTGATCAATTTATCCTAGAAAAGTC
>NC_029794.2:24477268-24487749 GCF_000816755.2 Arachis ipaensis | reverse complement strand
ATTATTTTTTTTACACATTTATAGATTATAACATAAATGTATCAGAGTAAAGTATCGTTTTTGTTCCCAACGTTTGGGTAAGTGTCAAAGTTGTCCCTAACGTTTCAATCGTTCTATTTAAGTCTCTAACGTTTCAAAACTGACTCAATGTTGTCCTGCCGTTAGGGATCCGTTAATAGAATTGACGGCGGGAAAAAATTGAGATGATTTTGAAACGTTGGGGACTTAAATAGGACAAAAACGTTGGAGACAAAAATGATACATAAAAATAAATTTTAATTTTATCCTTCAATTAAATGAATTTTTTACTATACATAGTATTCAATTATTTTTTAATCACATCTAAGTAAATTACACTTAATCATATTACTTTCATTTTAAAAAAATAATTGAATACTATGTACAGTAAAAAATTAATATTATTGAAAGATAAAATTAAATTAAAATTTATTTTTATATATCGGTTTTGTCACTAACGTTTTCGTCCTATTTAAGTTCTTAACGTTTCAAAATCATCTCAATTTTGTCCCGCTGTCAATTCTATTAACGGATCTCTAATGGCAGGACAACATTGAGTCAATTTTGAAACGTTAAGGACTTAAATAGGACGATTGAAACGTTAGGGACAATTTTAAAATTTACCCCAAACGCTAAGGACAAAAATGATACTTTACTCAATATATCAACTATCAATCACTTAAAGATTTACTATCGGCAACCACAATTAAACAATAATCTTTTTCATATTAAAAGTTGGCCTTAAGTCAAATCTTTATAAAATATTCACTTTTTGTCTATATTTTATTAGTCCAATAAAATTTAATTTTTTTTACCTCAGTTTTGATGATTAATTTATTTTATTAAATACTGATATAACATGTTAAATAATATGATACGTCAATACTTAATAAAATAAACTAACGATATAAATTAAAATTGATTTTTTTTTTTAATTTTGTTGAACAAAATATGAAACTTGTATAAGAACCGAAAAGAAAAAAAAAAGAAATTCTATAAAAATTAATGTTCTAAACATTAGTTAACTTTAGAAGCTCGGGCAATAAGCAAACACTCCTCCTTAAAACCTTGGAGGACAAATCATAAAACTGGCAAAAATTGGGTGGTATAACCGAATTGAGATTCAGTCATTTTTCGAAAAAAAGCTCAATACAATGTTTCGAATTTTTTTAAGAAAGAAATCTTAAATTTTTCCATCAATTTATATCCTTCCTATAATCTTCAAGTACGTAGAGACAGCTCCTCTAAGCATCCATTTTTTCGCTGGCTCGCCCTTCTTCAAGCTATCTAGCCACCACCACTGTCACGTCAGCTTTGCCGCCGTCCACACTGATTAATTTTTTGATAGCTATAAGAATGCTTGGAGAGAAAGTGCATGCACCCTCAAGGCTGATGGTTGGATAGATCAAAAGTAAAGAACATTGATTAACTTTTCGGTTTATTGTTCAAAATGGTTGTACTTTGTAAAGTCTGTAGATGTTTTAAATGTGGTAAAAAAAATACTTCAAACTTGTATCACTTGTTTTCTGAGGTGATTGAATGGATTGAGCCTAATAATATTGTATATATAGTGACTGGCAATGCGGTCAATTATGTTACGGTTGGTAATCTTGTCAATAATAGAAAGGAGTGCTAATGATAGAACTGTTAGTATAATTATTCTAAATAAAAAATTTTGGGATGGTTATTTTATTACATACAAACTTGTGAGTACGTTAATTAAATTGTTGAGTATTGTAGATGCTGATGATAAATCATTATTGTGGTATGTCTATGAAAGTATGATGAGGATAGAAGATGCAATCCAAAAAATATTCAAGTAGAATAAAACTGCATATCAGCCTTACAAAGAGATTTCAACTCAAGATGGTATGTCTATGAAGGAATGATGAGGGTAGAAGATGCAATCAAAAAAATATTCAAGCAGAATAAAACTGCATATCAGCCTTACACAGAGATTTCAACTCAAGATGGGATAAACATTTGAAAACAATATTTATGACACTACAAGAAATAGGGTAATTATCGATGTTAAAAATCGACGGTCAGATTTTCTGTCAATAATTTTCGATGGCTTGTCGTCGATAAAATGAAAAAGAAATTATTAGAAATAAAATATTAAAATCGACGACATAGCCGTCGATTATTTTGGCAACTTTCTAGTCTTTTAACTTTATCGTCACACTGCCGGTGAAGATGGTGGGTGAAATTTTTTTTTTTAAAAATCGACGGATTGGGTGTCTATTTTAATAATTATAATATCGACAACTTTTATCGTCGATAAATTTAGACGATGGAGATTTCTTTCTGAAACTAGATACACGATGTAAATTTATTATATAAAATAGACGGCTAAAATGTCGATTTTTATTTAATTAAAATCGACAAAGTCTCCGTCGATTTCTATCAACAAAAAATCGTCCCCGCGTTTACTTCCCGCATCCATCGTATCATTCGATTCCCCCTCCATCATATCACTCAATTCCCCCAAAACTAATCCCAAACCTTCACAGAGAACATACACTAATTAACTCTAAAATCTCAGAGTGAGGCAGATAGCCGCCGAAGAGCATAGCTTCTTCTTCTTCTTCTCCGCCGAGCCCGCCGCCGCGCCATCTTATTCATGTAAGTTCCTCTCTCTCTCTCTCTCACTCTATCACATTGTGATGTGTGAATCTGCATGTAAGTTCTTCTTCTTCCACAGATTCGTTGTTGCAACATCTTTGCTGGTCGCTGTCACTATGAGCCCGTCGCCGTCGCAGCTTCTTATAAGTTCCTCTCTGTCTTTCTCTGATTATTATATTTTTTTCAGTTTTTGTGTCTACTATTTTCATCATGAAATTTTGAATTTGCGTTTGTTAATAACAATCACATCAATATTACTGAAACCTAGTTAGCATAATCAATTCTTCTTGATTTGGAGATTCGATTTACCTATTAGATTTTCATCTTTTTTGCTGGTCACTGTGGTTTAGTAGGGTTCCTATTTGATTTGACATTTGTTTTGGTGAATTTATACTCTAGATTTATCAGTTTGTTGTTTATTTTTTGCTTTTGTTCCTAGCAGAACTTAGTCTTATGCACTATCAAATTGTTCTGCACTACCCCTCATTGATAGCTGCAGCAACAGTCCTTGCTGCACGTTATGCACTCAATCGTTATGTCAAGAAAGAGAAGGCTGAACAAGTGACAAAGGCCCTTAATAAGGTTCTCAAAGGGCGAGGGGTGAGCTATAGGCCATAACTCCTTTATGTTAATTGCTGCTTTCTTCAGTGCTGTGGAAGCTTGTTCATTGTCAAATGATTTTGTATGTACATTGTGTGTACAATTCAGAATTTTCTTTTACGTCTTTATTCATTTAATATTGTATATGTTTTCATAATGTTACCTTTTTTTTACCAGTTGGATGTTAAAATAATATATAGTGGAGGGAATCGATTTGGATATACTATCACAAGGTGCTAGCAAAGGTCAAGCTCTTGCTTATTGATGTGAGAATTATCGTCAGTCTAGAATTTCTCAATAGAAAAAGAACTTCGTTGCAAGTATAGTCTAAACCGACAAACAACCTTCAATCAAAGTTTTAATTTGTTTATCACAAGTATAAATCCCAATAAAAATCGAGAGTATTTAAACCTCGGGTCGTCTCACAAGAATTTCAATGAAGTGTTCAATTATTGGTTATGAAGGAACAAGGGGATTTGATTTGGTGATTGACAAGAAAAGTAAATAACAAGAAAGTAAATAAGCATGCAAGAAATTAAATGAAAGATAACTAAAGTAACAAAAATAGAAATTAAATGGCAAAAAGAACTGTTGGCTAAGGCTTGGAAATTGAGATCACCATCCTTATCTACAAATCATATATTGACAATTATGAGGGACCAAACTCATCAAATCTACTTCTATGCTTGAAGTATGTCAAATAGGCTTGATCAACATTAACCCATAAGTCCCAATCTAGCTACTAATTGACTTAATAGTAGACTAATGTCAATGGATATCAAATTGACCAACAAGGGTTCTCAAAACACCAATCCAATTAGACCCAATGACTCAAGGTCACTCAATTCCCTTAGCCTAGGCTAAGAGTGTAGAAAACTACTCTATAACTAGTGAAAATATTTTATCCAACACCTAGAGTGCAATAAAGGTAAATATCATAAAATGAGAATTAATAAAAGCTATAACTAACAAAAGCAAGAAATCAACTATAGCAAGTGAGGTAAACATCAAGAGACATAGAAATATAAAATTGTATTAAAAAGAAATTGAGATCCAACAATTGTTCATAAGCTAAAATAAATAAAATAAAAAAACTAACAAGAGAAATTAAGAATATTAAGGCAATAGAACAAGAAAATATAAAGAGGATTAACAAGAATAAGAATTAAAATCTTAGATCTAAGATAATGGGACCTAAACTACCCTAAATTCTAGAGAGAAGAGAGAGCTTCTCTCTCTAGAATTCTAATCTAAAACATGGTAAAAACTAAACTATGACTACTTGGTTCATTCTCCTTCAATTCTTGTGTTCAATAGTATCAGAAATTGTCCCCAGCGTATTGCCTTTAAGTTGGTCACGTGCTGCTTTCCACGCTTATGCGTGGGCCACATATACGCGTCGCCTGACAGATTTCCTTCCCACGTATACGCATTGCCCTGAATTCAGCAAATCCTCATTTCTTCATGAATTCTCCATTTTTACATGCTTTTTCTTCATTCCTTCAATCCAATCTTTGCCTTCTAAACTTGAAATCACTTAACAAACATATCAAGGCATAGAATAGAATTAAAGTGAATTAAATTTATCAATTTTTGGGCCTAAAAAGTATGTTTTCACTCTTAAGCACAATTTAAGGAGAATTCACAAAATCATGCTATTTTAGTGAATAAATGTGAAAAAAGTTGATAAAATCTTCTAAATTCAACACAAGATAAACCCTAAAAATGGGTCAACCTCCCCACATTTAAACAATAGCATATTCTCATGATAAACCAAGAAGGATAAGAAACGGTATGAACATTTATTCAAGGTAACTACCTATATGCAATCTATCTACATGCAATCTATCTAAGTGCATACAACTACTTGGTCAAAACAAATCAATTCCCAAGAATACATATATGAATACGAGGGCTAAGGCAATCATGATCAAATCAACTCCACAATTGAATTGAGTTATTGAAAGGAATTTACAAACTTGCAAGAAAAGAAATAATAATAGGTGAAAACATAGAATTAAGCAATCGAACCCTCATTGGATGTGTATCCGCTCTAGTAGTCACTCAAGTGTTTAGGGTTGATTCACTCAATTCTTCTCTAATCATGCTTTTTAATATTTATTTTTCATCTAACAATCAACAATTATTCAATGCATGCATACATATATCATGAGGTCTTTTCATAGGTTGTAATGGAATTAGGGTCAAGGTAAGGTTATATATGGCTAAGTGAGCTTGAAATTTGAACCTTTGATTAACTTAAGCTCTTACCTAACCTACAACCTATACAATTCAAATGCAAATCTAGCTACACATTCTTCACTTTTTCACACACTCATGCATTCTCTTTTTTATCACAACAGATATGCATTGTTATTATTACTTTACTTTAGAGTATTTTTGTCCCCTTTTTATTGCTTTCTTTTTCTTTTCTTTTCTTTTTCATTCATTTTTTTATATATTTATATTTTTTCTTTTTCTTTTATTTTTTTTCAAACTAAAAATATATAAAAGAGCATCAATACATATGGTTTAATATTTAATGCATGAGTATGTACCCAATTCCCAAGATCTTTAATGAAAATACAAAACATACTTTTACCTCAACCAATGTCCCAAGTTTTTCCACACTTGAATGATACACACACTCGCTACCTTAAGCTAATCAAAGATCCAAATTAAGGATATTTATTATTTTTTACTTTAAGGCTTGTAATGTGCTAAAATTAAGAATAAGAGGTGATTAAAATAAGCTCAAAATTGGCTAACAATGATTGATGAAAGGTAGGCTATTTGGGTAAGTGAGCTAAATAAAATGATGGCCTCAATCATATAAATGTATGTATACATGGAATAATGGACATAAAGAATCAAACAAATCAAAGATTACAATCATAGAAAGAGAATAATCACACACAAGAAAGAAAATAGTGGTTATATGATGTAACAACAGAATTAGGCTCAAAACTCACAAGATTGTGTGTTCTTAGCTCAAAAATATGTTCCACAATGTATAATTCAAGCAAGTTCAATGAAAAATTTTTACTCAAATCAATTGGGATGTCAATGCCCTATTAAGAATGCTTTTCTTGGAGAATTTTATTATTTTAACTAAGTTTATTATACATATATGCAAACTTAGAAAATACATCTAAAAATTTTAAAAGACCTAATAATAAAAGAAAAATAAAATGTGGAAGTGTTAGGATTAGAAATTTGTCACCTAAAAAACGACCGTTTCGGTCGGATGACCTCCCCACACTTAAAAGTTTGCACCGTCCTCGGTACATTCAAAGATGAGCAAGGGGGATATGGTGACTTTCCGGATTACCACCTTCAGCTGGTGGATCAACCGATTGCTACATGTTCTTTCTTCTGCTTCCCTTGTTGCTTATGGTGCGCATCCTCCATGAAAAATAGAAAACCAGATAAGAACACAAGTAAATGTAAAAGAAAGGAAGCATATATTGTTGGAATGAGGTAATAAGCACAAGAATGAAGTCAGTGACCCAATGTGTGACATAGATAAAAGTAAGTGTGTAATAAAGTAAATTTATAGCAAGTTTTTGCGAATTTTAATTATTGACGATAAATTTTTATGTTGGTATTTTAGATTTGGTTGTTTCTTTTGTTATTTGACTTTTGAATTTTGTATTTGAATGAAACTATAATATTATGGTTGATGTAATACTTTTAATTTNNNCAAAGTCGATAGAGATAAAAACTTATTTAGACCTAAAATAAATCTAAGATTACAATAATAAATAGAGTAAAGTATTATTTTTGTCCTCAACGTTTGTGGTAAGTCTCAAAGCTGTCCCTAACATTTAAATCGTCCTATTTAAGTCCCCAATGTTTCAAAATTGGCCCAATATTGTCCTGTCGTTAGGGATCTGTTAACAGAATTGACGGCGGGACAAAATTGAGACAATTTTAAAACGTTGGGAACTTAAATAGGACGAATACGTTGGGGACAAAAACGATACATGTAAATAAATTTTAATTTTATCCTTCAATAATATCAATTTTTACGATCCATAGTCATTCAATTATTTTTTAATCACATCTAAGTAAATTACACTTAATTACATTACTTTTTAGAAAATTTATTTTTTTATAATTTTTCTCTTAAAGATGTTTACTCATCATCATAAAATGTTTGTAGAATGACTAGTACATAAACTTACGGAAAAAATGATACATATACAATAAAGTAATGTGATTCTAGTAATTTTACAAACATTTCATGATGAGTAAAAATTTTTAAGAGCAACATTATAAAAAAATTAATTTATTTAGAATGAAAGTAATGTGATTAAGTATAATTTACTTAGATGTGATTAAAAAATAATTGAATAACTATGTACCGTAAAAAATTGTTATTATTGAAGGATAAAAATAAAATTTAATTCTATGTATCATTTTTGTCCTGAACGTTTTCATCCTATTTAAGTTCCTAACGTTTTAAAATCCTCTCAATTTTGTTCCGCAGTCAATTCTGTTAACAGACAGATCCCTAACAGCAGGATAACATTGAGTCAATTTTGAAACGTTAGGAAATAAAATAGGATAATTTAAATGTTAGGGACAACTTTGAGAGTTATTCTAAACGTTGGGAATAAAAACGATACTTTACTCTAATATATATTATCTTTTTTCTTTTTAAATAAAATTTTAATAAGGGTAAATACCCTTTCCGACCCCTGAGCATTTTAAATTGGGACATGTCGCACCTTTATCATCCAGAAACCTCAACCAGGTCCTCAACCATCAACATTAGTGGACGTATCGACCCCTGTGACCGGTTGCCAACAGGTTGCCTGGATGACGTGTCAGGTGGAGGCTGAGTTGTCAAATGCAGGTACCACGTGTCACTAGAAGTTGTTGCAGGGACTGAAAACCCCCTCCCTACCCAAACTGTTCTCAGCCCCACACCGGCAACACCCTCCACTCACCACCCCTCCCCAGCACTCCTCCACCACCGCCACCACTACAAGCGCCTCACAACGTTCGCAACTCATGCGAGTCCTCCACCTCTTCTTCTTCCTCCACAACCTCCCAAAGCTTCACCCAATGGAGGTTCTCTCTCGACAACACCTTCCACAACAACCACCACCACTCCTCCGCCACAACAACCACCACCAACGCCACCACCGCTTCTACTTCCCAACAATCTCGAAGAACTCTTTCACCTCTCTAAGCTTCAACTCACTACCACCGACTCACAACCTTCGCAACTCTTTGAAAGGGTGGTCTCCAACCATGGGGTTGAATTTCTAACCCTCTTACTAATTTTCAAGATCATGTTCATTGGCTTCTATTTTCATCAGAATATTGTAGGTGGACACGTGGGGGGTGACCTTATCTGCCTTCATCTGCGTGAGCAATTTCAGAATCAACTTCTTCCTGGAGGGTGAGGAATGCAGGATTATGAGGCGGTTGA
The DNA here is from genome assembly GCF_000816755.2 of Arachis ipaensis. Classification (NCBI taxonomy): domain Eukaryota; kingdom Viridiplantae; phylum Streptophyta; class Magnoliopsida; order Fabales; family Fabaceae; genus Arachis; species Arachis ipaensis. Next base: position 24,479,063 of record NC_029794.2, on the reverse strand, counting down.
AGACCAAATGTGAAACTCATTCTGAAACTCGGTTGGAATGCGAGGGAAGAGCTTCTCACCATGTTCAATCCCGTGAAGCTTAATTGTGAATTCCACAAGATAAGAGTAATCAAGTTCCCTAGGCCTATAGGGCCTCTCTCGGATCACCCATTCCTACAATAATTGTAACATGAGTTCAACTTAAGGGAATGTTTTTGGAAGTAAAAATCATATTTTTGGAAGCAATAATGATTGGTTGTTACCTCAAGTGCGCGTTTGTTCATGTTGAGCTTGCGAAGATGGTTGATGGCGTGGAAGACATGGCCTCTGTGAACAGGGAATCCATCGCCCATCCAAGTGCGGAAGGCAGACCCAACAGCCTCCCCTTTCCGAAGCTTCTCGATCCTTCTAGACAAGCTCTCTGAGTTCTGAGGGCTCTCGGAATCGCTTTCGGAGGATTCTCGCGGTGATTGGATGCAAAGGAATCTGAAACGGAGGTGGCAGAAGGTGCTCGACGCATTGCCTCAATAAACCTACGTCGCAGCATGTTTCTCTTTTCTTCCCTCGCCCAACAGAATTGAACAAATGAACAGCACGTTATGAGAATTTCCTTTCCTTTCTCATTGGGCAAATAACCCGATATTTTTTGGCGTTGGTGGTGGTTGTTGTGGCGGAGGAGTGGTGGTGGTTGTTGTGGAAGGTATTGTCGGGAGAGAGAACGTCCATTGGATGAAGCTTTGGGAGGTTGTAGAGGAAGAAAAAGAGGTGAAGGACTTGCATGAGTTGCGAAGGTTGTGAGGCGGTTGTAGTGGTGGCGGCGGTGGTGGTGGTGGAGGAGTGCTGGGGAGGGGTGGTGAGTGGAGGGTGTTGCTAGTGGGGCTGAGAACAGTTTGGGCAGGGAGGGGGTTTTTAGTCCCTGCAACAACTTCTAGTGACACGTGGCACCTGCATTTGACAATTCAGCCTCCACCTAACACGTCATTCAGGCAACCTGTTGGCAACCGGTCACAGGGGTCGATACGTCCACTAATGTTGATGGTTGAGGACCTGGTTGAAGTTTCTGGATGATAAAGATGCGACATGTCCCAATTTAAAATGCTCAAGGGCCAGAAAGGGTATTTACCCTTTTAATAATTAAACGACAATATTGAGTATTGACATTGACAAACGATAAGTTTTGTGGATTGTGAAATGTGGGCCATTTTCAGTCTGTTTTGTTGCATAATATGGGCCCATTTGTCTGCAACAGTGGGGCGAGAAGTGCCACAGATGGCAAAAAATTAAGGATGCCTCCAAAATCACACCACACACCAATTTCAATTCCAATTCCCACATCCTCCTTTAATTCCTCCCCTAAATCCCCCCTTCACCAGTCCAACTGTCCAACAAGGGAAAGTGTTTACTGAAAAAGTGTTCTAAAGACGGCAATTATAATTGACATAGATGATAAATGGTCGAAACTTGTACAATAAAATTGTCTAAGTCCCTTTTTATAAGCATTTTTTAAATGTTTTATAAGTTTTCGTTAAACTTTAGACAATATTTTGGCCTTAATGTAATGTTCAGGATTCCACGCACTTCATTTTTTTAAATATATAAGCGTGCAGGGCTTTAACTTTTAAGGATATTCCAAGATTAAAAACTTCGAATTGAAAGGTTGAATTATCAAATTTAGTTAATACACGATTACATCAAAGAGTTTAATTTTTTATGTATGTTTTATACGGTCATTCGATGTTATTATCTTTTTTAATGATCATTCAGATCATCAATATAAAAGACAGTTATTTTATTTATATACCTCAGCGTAATTAGA
>NC_029794.2:24473394-24477249 GCF_000816755.2 Arachis ipaensis | reverse complement strand
GAGTGACTTAGCGTAAGGGTATTCAATATTCATGGACAAAATCTCTAAAAAATATATATAACATAATGATGAGTGGCATTGCTTAAAGGGGCCATGAAGTTAGTTAGATGTTCAATTGAGGTCTTTCTACTATATTTGGTGTGATTGGTGTCTTTCTATGGCCATTTATATTCATTATGAGAATATCCCAATTCTAGTTCTATTCATTTTTAATTCTCGGATATTCGATTCTACTTGTGAGTTATAAAAAAGATACAATATTATTATATAACTTGATGATAATTTAAAATAGAATTAACTTTTATATAAAAAAATATATTAAATTATTAATTAATAATCTTCTTTTAGTGACTAAAAAGTAAAGATCTTTTGTATTTAGTAAGAGATCTTTGAGTCAACATCCATTTAAAACATATTTTTATATAAGTATACAACATATACATATATAGAGTGTGGGTTGGTCAAGTAGGGTTGAAGCTCAACCCGCACCCTACTCAACCTGCACGAGAACCCTACTCTACCAGTTGTGGATCGGGTTGGCAACCCTTTTTGATCAGGTTGAATCAAGTTGGATATTCACAGATAGGGTATATATTGCCACCACAACTATTAATGTATTTAGTTTAGAATTTAATTTTGATGCATTAATAGTATACGATCTTTCAGTTATATTTATATATTTTGATTACTTTTTAAATAATAAATTTAAAATTTAGTTACTTTTTGATGTAATAATAATTAAATAAAACGGCCTCTTCTTTATCTTGAAACTGCTGACCGACTTGAAACTCATCTAGGTCTCTTGTATTCTGTATATCTTTGGCCCCAAATCCAACAGGTACGCCAGATATTCCCTGTTGTCTTATGGCATGTAAGTCCAAAATTAAAAAGTGCGGGAGTACTGTTGAATTCTTGAACTAGCCGCTCCACTACCTTTAGCTCGATTACTCCTCGCTATGTCATCATCACTATCATTAGCAATTGTGGCGGGCTCCACATCATCGTCATCATCATCTTTCTCCCGTAATACATCTTTCACACCATCCGATGCTCCACCCTGTCCGAAAACCGGTACCACATCAGGAGTACCAACCATCGCAATTGAAAGCTCACCGAAAGGTCGAATGTCACCTATTTCTCCGTCACGATTGCAGTTTAGATCAGCTGCAAAGGATGGAGAGGCAACCGAAACTGCCTCAAGTGCAATCACAGGTACAAATGAAGAGGCACCAACATGCATTGAACTAGAGCAAGCAGCCATTACTGAAGGTTGAGGATTACGGTTTGAACCTCTTGAACTGCAGACCACATCTACAAGTTTAGCCAACAGCTCAAGAGTCCTCACCTCGAAAAACTGCCGACGACAATGGAACAAAACTTGCAAATCTTCGTCACTGCCTATGACGACCGAATCGTACTTTACATCATCCCGCAACACGGAAATCGAAATTTTATAGAATAACTTCTCCACCCGTTTCACGCCTTGCATCCCCATTTTTTGGATTATAGTATTCTGAAACTCGGTGAAACTTGTTGAAGGTTTGAAAAAAAATACTAAGTGAAAATTTATCAGTAAATTTAATTCCAGAATGTGTTTTTTTCTTAATCGATCATCTATAGTGCATCAGAACTAAAAAACTATCATCATTAGCCATTATGACTTCCACTCTAATGAATCCATAACGTTCTGATCATTTTTATATAGGAACTACTAATTTGATTTATATCACTTGTTGGGTATCATAGTAATTCAAATTAAGTAGACTCGATTTACTTTAGTTATTTCAAATAATAAATCGAAATAGCATGTATCATTTTACTTATTGATCCCTCCTCCTTATAAATCGACTAACGTGATTTCGATTTACTGGTGGTCTTAGTAAATTGAGTCTAATTCATTCGATTTACTTGTTTTTTGGTAAATCGATCTTACGTAATTCGATTTACATTGTGCACTTGTTAATCGAGTTTTCTAACTTCGATTTATATAGATCTAGTTTTAAAAAGGGACATGCATATAACGTTTTGAGTTTTGAGACTTTAGTGTAATATTGAGTGACATTTGTATTGTTTATGTGATTTATCCAAAAATATATAATTAAATATGTGTAAAACTTTAATGTATGAAAATTAAATTTTTTTAATTTAAGAATTCAATTTTGATATATGGATAGGTAAAATGTTTTACAAGTCGTCTAATTATATTCGTTTGTTGAATAATTATTCATACAATCAATATAAAAAATAGTTATTTTTATTGACTAAATAATATATAATTAAATGTACTGTAAAAAATATTTTATACTAAAAATATAATAAAATTAAAATTTTAATTTGATAAGTTTATATTATTTTTTATTTAAGCAATATCCTATTAGTATTTTCACTATACCTACTAGCAATACCCTAATTTAGATAAATAAATAATCAGAAGAAACCTTTAATATTCAAGGCAGGTTGTTTTTCTTTTTCTAAATGCATGAATAGAAAACTGAGTGTGATGACTGATTAGGACTAGCACTATCTATTCAATATAAGTGGAAAGAAAGCAAAGCACTAACTTTATAGGATATAATTTTATAGGAGAGTGGACCACAATAGCTTATTGTAATTATCAATCCATAAGCTATTCATGGATGAACTAACCTTTCTAAGTTAAGAGAGTCCCTTAACAGTTGAATTGACAATAATGAATGAATTATGGGGCCTGTATTAGATTATTAGTAGGAGTTCTTTCACATAACATTTCTGGCATTTAATAATAACAGATTTTTTTCGCATGAGAATTTTATATGATCTCATCATATGTTAGCTTTTTTTATTAAAAAAAAAAAGTGACCGGTAAAGTAATGTAGATATTAGTTAATAAAAAAAGTAAATATTTAAGTCAAACAAAATTTATATATAATTAAAAATGACTTATTCTCATGTTATTTGGGTCCGTTTGAATATGTTTATATTGATTTTTTTTAACTTTTAATTTATAAAAATGTGTAGTATTAATGTCTGGTATAATTTTTAAAATAAAATTACAACTTTTTAAAAAGTTATTTTGGTGTTTAAGGAGAAGTTAAAAAAAATGACTTCTCTCATAATAAAATTTTTTTTATCACTTTTCTCTTAAAATAAGTACTTTTAGAACTAAAAAACCAAACACAAAATAACTTATTTATAAACTACTTTTAATATAAGCATTTATTATTTAAATTATTTCTTCAAAAATAACTTAATTAAGTTATTTACCCAAATTGAACTTAATTACTATATATCTCGTTAATGGTTGATGCCAAATGAAACACCATAAAAAAAGAGTGGACCACATTATCTTACAATAATGATTAATTCACAAACTGCTATATTGAACAAATTAACTTTAATTTTTGAAGTTACAAACCAGCCAAAAGTTTATATATTTATATATAAAAATATATAAAAGTATATTAATATAATAAATTACGGAGAGACTTGTATATTACTAAGAGGTCTCTCTGTTTCGACAGTATATATATGGTTGGTGCCAAATATTTATCAAAAACAAAAGCTACCTACTAATACGTCAAGTTTGTTTTTGTTTTTATTATTTTATATCATATAAAAAAAACTACCTGATGGTATGTGCGTGTAGACTACAACAAAGTTGAATATACTTCTCTGCCTGACATTTGATAGTATTTATGTATGGAAATATGGTGTGGCAAAGTTAGTATATCCAGCTGGCATACCATCACTTATCTCTATGGTATTGCACTATAATATACAGAACACACTGTCAGAAATTCAGTGCTTCAGACACAGCATTGGCCATAATCTTTCAGCTTCCTGTAATAACTAATTAGTTCTCTAATAGATTTTTCT
>NC_029794.2:24456618-24473359 GCF_000816755.2 Arachis ipaensis | reverse complement strand
AGACCAAAAATAATTAATTTATTATTTTATAACATTAATTTAATTAATAAATTTTTTTTAAATTAAATTTAAAAATAATTTAGAGACTAATTCAATCATTAACCTTTCTCTTTAAGATATGTCTACAACTCTACAATTTTATCAGTATGTGTATGGTGTCTGTCGATTAGTAAGGGATGTAAATGTACCAAATAAGCACTACCCCAGAAGAAACACCACATTCTACTATACCAAAGCTGTTCATTTTCAGTAACAACAACTCAATTCTAAATGCCAGACACACTATGCATCAAAATCTCTATCAATCAATCAATATCCCTTACTGTCACTCTCAGCTATGCTCCACAATCCGAGGGCTCATGTCTTACGTTTGTCAAGTCCCCTCACTCATATAAAAAATAAAAGAATAAAAATTCAGTTTAATAATTCAACCACATATTTTAACTCACATTTTTAAACATTGATAACTAATTACTGAATAAAAATAATAAATTTTGATGACTTTCTAGTATTTTTTATTTTATCTATATACTCTAAAAAAAATTCAAATTTTAACATTGAATCTCAGTATAGGAAAATTGCACGATGAGATAATTCAGTCTCTATTGATGATAATTTCACCTCTAAAAACATTAAATTTAGCTGGTGTTTAAGTGCTACCACTAGGTTAAGATTTAGGAATATGGCAACCATGCATTTTGGGTGGATGGAAAATTGGGTTGCATTAGTTATTAAAAAGCCATAAAGAAAGCAATATTGTTTTGATTGATACTGTGTAGACGAAGACCAGTCATTGGATGCAATATATATAACCTAACATGTCACACGTGCGTATTCATCATTATTAACTTGTCCAACTTTTTATACTCTCAATGGACCATATCATAGCATGAGTTTAATGATTTTTGGGCTGATTTGTTTTCCTTTATACTTTATGAGACTAATTTCAATATTTTCTTTTAACATTTTATGGCATTTTGGTAAATAAAATTAGAAATTGACAACAGCTCTATGTAAGTCATGTATACAACAGATTTTATGGCCTTTTTTTATCCTTCTAAAGGTGAATTCCAATAAATATTCTAAGGATTACGTCTACTGGACCTAAATAGTAGTTCTTTGTAGTCCTTCAATACGAGACTACTCATAAATTCTAGTCTCTTCTTTAAAAATGGCACCTGAAAGAATAAAATTAGGGTCATTGCACATGTAGGGGACGCTTTCTAGTACCAAGCCAACTTGCTGCTTAATATATAATTATATACCATACAAATTATAATTAAATTCAATTCATATGATTAAAGCTACTGTGTGCTGGTGTGTCTAGAAGGCTCGTAATTGCCATGTATTTGAGAAAGACTCTCCATCATTGGATTCCATGGCTGCATCTGCATTAAAACTTCTTTAATAACTTACTGCAATTTCACATTCAAGTGCTATTTTCTTTTTTAAATTCTTTCTTCCTCTTTTGAGTTTATTTGGGAGAACCCCAATTCTGTTTGTACTAACTTAATAGTTGAGCTTTATTGCAATTCTATTCCTAATGAATTAAATTCTCTGTCTTTGAAAAAAATAAATAAATAAATGACCTATTAGTTTAATCAGTAATTCACTATCATAATCGGATTAATTGTGGGTTCAAATGTTATAACTAGTATGGTATGAGTATGATGAGTTTAAAAAAAGTATGTTTAATAATATTTTAAGAGTAAACATATTTAAAAGAGTAGAAAAATAGTATTTTATTGATATTTTTTAAATAAAAATAAGTTTTTAAAATTATTTATATATTTTGCGGATATATCCGAGATCCGATCCGCAAATGTGTGGATCGAATCGGATCTAAGCTTAAAAAACGCGGATATTGGATCCGATCCGATAATTTTAGTGTGAATCGGATCGAAATTTCGGCTATATCCAATCCGATCCGCGTTCACCCCTACTAAAAAATAGTTGTTGGTTTGTAACGGAGAATATCCGAAGATTTACGCCAATAACCCAGAAAATAAAAAGAGAGGATATTCAATTTTTAAACACTAAATCTATAATAGTGATTAAATTATCATGTTTATTTCACTTTTATCTATTTTATCCGCTAAGGTAACCAAATAGGAAAATACATGATGTGCAAATGGGTCAAATATGGATACAATTGGAAGATTATGATATGAGGATGAAAATAACGCTGTTAAAAAAAGTGAACACGTGACTAATGTCCCTAAAATTGTAACAACAAGAAAGAGTGAAAAGAGAAAAAAATACCTACAAAACTAATTAAACGATTATATTCTACAGAAGGAAAGAGAGTGTAAGCATTTCTTCTTTTCTTTTCTAAGTCTTTATCTCTCTTTTTGATTCTTTCTAATTCTTCTTCCCTTTTTCTCTAGGTGACACTTGCTACCATGTGACCTCCGTGGCTTATCATTAAACTTCCATCCCAACAATCGTTACTACTATTTCAATTATAGAAAACCCCAACAACATTGCAATACCTCTTATTTTCTATTTTAATTCATTCAGTAATTCCTTCAAACACTTGTCTTCCATCATTGGTACTTTCATTGTTTCTCACCGTGTCTAACAATTCAGCGGCTCGCTTGACTGATCTTGGAACTAGAATGGAAGTTCTCTTAGCAAAGTCAGAGTGCATTAAACACATAGAAACCTTACTCTCTAATCTACAAGTTCAACTTGAGCATTCTCTTACCTCTGTGCATAGTGCGGCTCCGCAACCCCACACCCACCCCATTTAAGGTGCGTAATGTGAAGTTGAATTTTTCACGTTTTGATGGTCGAGATGTCTTGGGATGGCTTTTTCGTGTAGAGCAATTTTTTTATTATTACAACATATCTGATGAGGATCGAGTTATTATTATTGCGATTTATATGGATAGCGATGCCGTTCCTTGGTACCAAATGATGCAACGCGCCAACCGCTTCCATTCGTGGCCTTCTCTGGCTCGTGCCTTGGAATCTGAATTTGGTCCATCCCCTTTTGATTGTCCTCGAGCTACATTATTCAAGCTATCTCAAACAACGACACTAAATGCTTATTACTCCGAATTCACTTCTCTTGTCAATCGTGTTTTTGGTCTGGCTCCAGATGCTATCCTTGATTGTTTTATCAATGGTCTTCAACAAGAGATTAAACGGGATGTCTTAGCATTTTACCCTATGACTTTACAACGTGTAGTGTTGATAAACCACTATTTTATAGTTTATCTTGTGCTAATTTGAGTGATTTTTATCAACTCTTTACTCACTTATTCATATAAATTGCATGGTTTTACATTTTCTTTCCAAATTTTGTTCTATAATTGGAAACTTGATTCCCAAGCCTTTAAATTACCAAAAATTAATTTCCCTTTATACCATTCGATGCCTTGATATGTGTGTTAAGTGATTTCAGGATTTATAAGGCAGGAATGACTTAGAGAATGGAAAGGAAGCATGCAAAAGTGGAAGGAATACAAGAAGTTGAAGAAATTGCTAAGCTGTCCAGTCTGACCTCTTCGTACTTAACTAACCATAACTTGAGCTACAGAGGTCCAAATGAGGCGGTTCCAGTTGCGTTGGAGAGCTAACATTTGGGGCTTTAAAATGATATATAATTTGCCATAGTTTCCTTGAAGATAAGTGACGCTCACGCGGCAATCCACACGCTCCTGTGGATCTGCAAAAAACCAGCGACCTGTACGTAGCAGAATTCGCCCCCAGCGATTTCTGGGCTGTTTTTGACACGTTTCTCGGCCTAGAAAACACATATTAGAGACTATAAAGTGGGAGAATCCATTCATTCATGGAGACAACTTCACATTATTCATAATTTAGGTTTTAGATGTAGTTTTCTAGAGAGAGAGGCTCTCTCCTCTCTCTAGGTTTTAGGATTTAGGGTTTCTCTTAGTTTTAGGTTTGTTTCTTCCCAATTCCAGGTTCAATGTTCCTTTAATTTGTTTTTCTTCTACTTTTTATTTATTCTATTACTTTAGTTTATCTATTCCTCTTGTGGATTCTCTTCTTATTCATTTTGGCTATGAATTCTCCATGGTAGAATTGATTTCTCTTATTAATGCAAATTGAGATATTTCATATTTATTACTTCTTCTATTATTTGTTATTAATTGATGTTTTAAGTTAGATTTTCTCCTCTTGGCTTTGGTTGAGTAATTGGTGACACTTGAGTTATCAAACTCCTTTGTTGATTGATAATTGGAATCTGCTGGTTGATTTGGATTCCTCTAAAGCTAGTCTTTCCTTAGGAGTTGACTAGGATTTGAGAAATTCCATTGATTAGTCCACTTGACTTTCCTTTATTTAGTAAGGGTTAACTAAGTGGGAGCAATAAACAATTATCATCACAATTGATAAGGATAACTAGGATGAGATTTCCAGTTCTTATACCTTGCAAGGGTTTTCATGATTATTAATTTACTTTCTTGCCAATTTATTTTCTTGTTCCTTATTCAAAAACCCCAAAAAGATAATCTTTCATAACCAATAATAAATACACCTCCCTGCAATTCCTTGAGAGATGTCCCGAGATTTAAATACTTCGGTTATCAATTTTATTAGGGGTTTGTTACTTGTGACAACCAAATTTTTGTACGAAATGATTCTTTATTGGTTTAGAAACTATACTTTCAACGAAATATTATTTGTAAATTTCTTTACTAGCAGAAATCCGTTCGTCAAAAATGGCGCCGTTGCCGGGAAATTGCAAATGTGTGCTTTATTATTGGTTATTGTAAATAATTTTACTTTTTCGTTTCTTTGTTAGTATTTTTAGTTTTAGGAGTTTATTTTCATTAATTTTTATTTGTTTTTGTTTTTAATTTTTTTATTAGCTACTATGAATTCTGACCCCCTCTGGCTTTAAGTTTTATTCCAATGTTGTTGTAAGGAATGAAAGCTATAATGAGAACAGGCATCAAGATTGGAACAATCAAAGATGGGAGGAGCCACAAGGATTTGATCAACCCTCTTGGCAACAACCCCCTCCAACGCACTATAACCAACAACCATTCTGTGATGCATACCAAGACAATAGTTATGGTGGACCTTTTCGTGACAAACCACCTCCACCAAATTACTATGGTCAAGAGCCATTTCGAGGTGCGTACCAAGATGATGGATATGGTGGACCCCTTATAGTTACCAACAAGCCCCACCATATCCTTATGAACCACCTCCTCAACATAGCTTTGAACCACCAAACTCACAAGTCCCCTACTACCAAACACCCTCATATGATCCTAACCCATATCTACCATATCAACCACCCTATGAGCCATATGAACCATACATAGAACCACCCTAATTCCAACCCAATTACTCCCAAGAACCACCACCTCCATTTACACCATATCCACATCCATCAACCCAAGAGCCATATGATCCTAATCATGCAATCCGAGTAGAACAAGAATCATAGGATCATCTCAAGGAAACAGTGGATCAATTTCATGCAACCCTTCATCAACTGGAGCAAGCAATAAATCAATTAGCTTCCTGACGTTCGGACACTCAAGGAACCCCCATGGCTTCATGTGGAGAATCTAATGAAGAACGTAGCATGAAGGAGACACTAGAAACTCTGGTGGACAGTAAGGAGCATGACTTTGTATTGGAACAAGTAGAGGAAGCCGGAATTATCGAAGAAGAAGAATTGGTTGAAGACTTAGGAGATGCGGAACGTCCATGGGAAAGCCCAGTCATACAGCCCCCTTTTAAGGAGTTTGAATTTGATGTTAAGGAGGGTGTACAACCTCCAAGGCATATCATGGTTGAAGACTTTGAAGGGGATGATCAAGAGATGGATTCAATCATTGATGAATTCTTATCTACATTTGAATCCTCTCCCATTAGACTTGACATGGAGATTAAAGAAGAAGAAGCAAACCTCCCATGCCCTTGGTGAACAATGAAGAAGAGATCGAATTGGAAGAAAGCTACCAAGAGAAAGAGGTTGATATTGAAGAAGCTTGCAAAGAGGTGGAAGTTGTCAAAGAAGAGCCCAAGGGAATGGAGCTGGAGATCACCTTGCCAAGGTTTGTTGGAGACCTCTTCTCCAAAGCCATCACCATCCATCTCATCATTCAAGTGGATAAATCTCTCATCTCTAAACTTAATTAGCCCACTTGAATATGCTTTGCTTGAGACGGATGGGCAACTTAGAGCTCTTTGTGACTATAAGAGTAAGAGGGAGATGTGTAGTAGTTGGAAACACAATCCTAGGTTCATTGTGGTAGGAAGATCACGGCTGAATTATCATGGTTGGAAGAATACTAAATTGTGTGGGTCTAGGAAGCTATTTGGATGCCTCAGTGAGAATTCGGATTGCTTACCACCCGGTTGGAACAAAGATGGTCAACAAGAAGACGGGTGCAAAAGCAAGGTTTGGGACCCCGAAATTCAGTCTAGCAATCAACACTCTTGGGGCCTTGTCACTTGCTTAATCTTGCTTGAAGGCTCTTTGTGCCTAGTTTGGGATCCCGGAGGTCATTGGAATTACAAACATTGGTGGGGATTCCTGGATGAGTTCAAGCACAAGCCACCATAACAAGGGGCTCACCGAATGTCCAACTTAAGGACTATAACTAAAAGTGCTAGGTGGGAGACAACCCACCATGGTATAATCGTTCCTTTTTATTCTTAATCTTATTTTATTTTATTTTTACTAGTGTTCATTCATAATTTCTGTATATTCACCTGCATTCTGTATTTTGCATTCTGCATACACATAAAAAAAGGGGGGCAAACCACGCGTGCGCGCAGGCCACTCGTGGGCGTCGATAGTAATCTCGCTCCCCCATCCAACGAACAGAAAGTTGTGATTGAATCGTGCGGCTGGTGTGCTCTGCGCACAATTCGACCCACGCGTACGCGTCTATGACACGTGCGCGTCATCTGCCACAAGGGAAATCCACGCGTACGCGTCAAGCACGCGCACGCGTGGATAGGGAAATCGGCGTAAATAGCATGATGGACAGAAAGTTGTGCTCCCCCCACGCTGGAACTGTGTTAGAGGCACAAGGTCATCCACGCGTACGCATCCCTGACGCGTGTGCATCCTTTTGCTTCCAAGACCACCCACGCGTACGCGTAGGCGACGCGTACGCATCACATGGCGAATACAGTTCTCACGTGCACGCGTGCCTTGCACGTGCACGTCGCGTCCCGACTTTTCATTCCCTTCTCCTTTCTTCCTTCATTCTTCTTATTGCTTTTAATTACTTTTCTTTCTTTAAAAAATTTTTCTCTCTCATGCTTAGTTATTTATGGTTTTTTTTCATTCTTTTCTTTTTCTTCATGCATTTTTATGTTGGTGTTGGAACCTTATTTGGGTCTTATATTATTATACTTGAACTTGTGGATATTATCAAGAGTGATTTGACAATTAATATTAATTTTTGGATTACATGCATGTTGGAATTCCTACCTTCCCTAACATATTTTGCATGCATACTAAGTGTTTGTGAAAAGCCCGTATGGCATTGTGAATTCTTAATTATTCTATCCTTCTACTCTAATGCCTGTTTTTCACAAAACCCTTCCAATATTTTATTAATTAAATATGATTATCAATACAAATGTTATTGTTAGTTTGTTACGACTGATAATACATTTTGGCTTTTAATGCTTAATCTACGCTACTCATGCCTTTGCCAGCATGCCAATAAACATCTTGCATTTAATTGCCTCAATTTATTATGCTATATTTCCATTGATGTCCTAATTGCATGGAGTTGCGACCATATGTTAATGACATTCATCTTTACCTTGGCATGATTATCACTCGTACTGCCCTCTTCCTTGCTCTATCCCTTTGAATTCATACCCTTTTCTCTTCTCCCTTTTCAGGATGGCCACCATAAAGGGTACAGAGAAAGCCTCTAACAAACCACCGGCGAAGAGAGGAACGAAAAGCACAAGCATCTTCAACAAATCAGCTGTCCCTTCAGATACTTCAGAGGTTGGACCGACTTGACCGGTAGGCAAAGCAAATGGAACGCCGTAACAAGCGCCGATTTACATACCTCAAGGAGCTGATTGTTGGCAACCACCCACCTGAAGAAGAACCAGACACTCCGGACTCCACCTTACCTACCAGCACCGGGAGCCATGACGACCCCGACTGTGGAGATGCTGTTACCAACTCCCCTTTGTTCCTGACTGATGGCACCGAGGACGGTGCCAAGCTTTAAGTGTGGGGAGGTCGGTCAGTACCTGACTTCCGGAGGTAATTATTTTTCTCAACACCAATAGGTTATTTTTATTTTGTTAGGATAGGATAGATTGCATAGTAATAAGTGTTTGCATGTATGTTCTACTTGGTTGAAAAATAATAAGTTTCTTTTTAAGACCCTATTTTTGAAAAAAAAAATTTCACTAATTAAAATTAAAATTTTGTGTTAAATTTGTTTGAAGACTGTAAATTGGAACATAAATTATAGTAAAGAACACACAACCTGTGAGATTTGAGCTTAATTATATGGTTACATTATTTAACCATAATATTTTATTCTTGTGCATTTTCTTCTCTATGGCTACAATCTTTGCTTTGTTTCATTCTATATGTCCAATGTTTAGTGTATTTATATGTATGCATATGATTGAGGCCATCATTTGTTATTAGCTCACTTATCCCAAATAGCCTACCCTTTTAATCACCTTTATTAGCCACCTTGAGCCTTTTTATCCCCATTTGTTCTATATGTTACCACATCACTAGCTTTAAGCAGAAAAACAAATAATTACCCCAAGTGAATCTTTGGTTAGCTTAAGTTTGAGATTGTGTATCAATTAAGTATGAAAAATTGTGGAAACTTGGGTTGATGAAAGTGTGTTGTGTTTAGTGACAAAAGTATTGGAAATTTGGATGCATACTCATATGAGACTAGAAAAAATTAAAAAATTCATGTGCATTGATATGTTATGTTTACTTTTATATTTTCAATTAAAAAAAAAAAGAGAAAAAGAAAAAGAAAAAAAAGAGAAAAAATATATATAATATAAATAAATACATAAGGGGACAAAATTATCCCAATACTAAGTTTAATAAAAGATCAATGCACATGTGGTGAAATTAAAGAAAAGTTGATACATGAGTATGTGAAATATACAAAAGTGGGAATTTTGGGTAGCTAGGCATAATTTTAGAGTATGTGTGTGTAAGTAGGTGAGAGCTCAGGTTAATCAAAGATTCAATTTAAAGCTCACTTAGCCATACATATATAGATATATATATATATCCTCACATTTACCTTAACCCCACTACAACCTTGAAAAGACCTCATGATGTTTGCATTAGTACATTAAATATTTGTTGATTGGTTAGATGAAGAACAAAGTTTAGAAAGCATGATTAGAGAAGAGTAGAGTGAATTACCTTATACACTTGAGAGATTAGAGTGCACATACACTACCAGTAAGGGTTCAATGCTTGATTCTATGTTCCCTGCTTTCATGAGCTGTCTTCTTACAAGTTTACTTGTCTTTACTGTATGATTTTGAATTAGTGGAATTTAATTCATATTTGTCTTGGAGAACTTATTTGCTTTTAACAAAGTAGACAGAATCATCATAGCATATAGTTGCATTCATAGGTTGCATCTCATGAGTCTTACTTTCCCCATTCATTCTTTATAGCTTCTCTTGAACTTAGCATGAGGACATGCTAATGTTTAAGTGTGGAGAGAGTGATATACCACTATTTTATGGTTTATCTTGTGCTAATTTGAGTGGTTTTTATTAACTCTTTACTCACTTATTCATATAAATTGCATGGTTTTACATTTTCCTTCCTAATTTTGTTCTATAATTGGAAACTTACTTCCCAAGCCTTTAAATTACCAAAAATTAATTCCCCTTTATACCATTCGATGTCTTGATATGTGTGTTAAGTAATTTTAGGATTTATAAGGCAGGAATGGCTTAGAGGATGGAAAGTAAGCATGCAAAAGTGGAAGGAATACAAGAAGTTGAAGAAATTGCTAAGCTGTCCAGCCTGACCTCTCCATACTTAACTGACCATAACTTGAGCTACAAAGGTCCAAATGAGGCGATTTTAGTTGCGTTAGAAAGCTAACATTTGGGGTTTCAAAATGATATATAATTTGCCATAGTTTCCCTGAAGATAAGTGACGCGCACGTGGCAATCCACGCGCACCCGTGGATCTGCAAAAAACCAGCGACCTGTACGTAGCAGAATTCGCCCCCAGCGATTTCTGGGCTATTTTTGACCCAGTTCTCAGCCCAGAAAACACAGATTAGAGGCTATAAAGTGGGAGAATCCATTCATTCATGGAGACAACTTCACATTATTCATAATTTAGGTTTTAGATGTAGTTTTCTAGAGAGAGAGAGGCTCTCTCCTTTCTCTAGGTTTTAGGATTTAGGATCTCTCTTAGTTTTAGGTTTGTTTCTTCCCAATTCCAGGTTCAATGTTCCTTTAATTTATTTTTCTTCTACTTTTTATTTATTCTACTACTTTAGTTTATCTATTCCTCTTGTGGATTCTCTTCTTATTCATTTTGGCTATGAATTCTCCATGTTAGAATTGATTTTTCTTATTAATGCAAATTGAGGTATTTCATATTTATTACTTCTTCTATTATTTGTTATTAATTGATGTTTTAAGTTAGATTTTCTCCTCTTGGCTTTGATTGAGTAATTGGTGACGCTTGAGTTATCAAACTCCTTTGTTGATTGATAATTGGAATCTGCTGGTTGATTTGGATTCCTCTAAAGCTAGTCTTTCCTTAGGAGTTGACTAGGATTTGAGGAATCCCATTGATTAGTCCACTTGAATTTCCTTTATTTATTAAGGGTTAACTAAGTGGGAGCAATAAACAATTATCATCACAATTGATAAGGATAACTAGGATGGGATTTCCAGTTCTTATACCTTGCAAGGGTTTTCATGATTATTAATTTACTTTCTTGCCAATTTATTTTCTTGTTCCTTATTCAAAAACCCCAAAAAGATAATCTTCCATAACCAATAATAAATACACCTCCCTGCAATTCCTTGAGAGATGTCCCGAGGTTTAAATACTTCGGTTATCAATTTTATTAGGGGTTTGTTACTTGTGACAACCAAATTTTTGTACGAAAGGATTCTTTGTTGGTTTAGAAACTATACTTTCAACGAGATATTATTTGTGAATTTCTTTACTAGCAGAAATTCGTTCGTCAAGTGTCTCTTGTCCGTCTATTTGAGAAGAAATATGTGCCTGCAAAATCAACTTAGCAAAATTCTGGTGTCTATAATAGAGGTTCTTCATCATCTAAACCAAACCAAAGCTCAACAACACTGTTCAGACAAAATTTGCTCCCCTTGTTACCAGCTCTCCAACATTTAAAAGCCCCACTAATGCACCTCGATAACAACCATTCAGACGCTTAACTCCAATAGAAATTCAACAAAAGAGGGAGATGAGACTTTGTTTTAATTGTGATGAACACTTTACTTTGGATCATCGTTGTCCTAACAAACATCTTATGATTTTGCAAGTGGAGGAAGATAATGAGGGAAACCCTCTAACTGACTTGGTTCTAGATGGACAACTTGCTGTAGATGAATAACCAATGATTCACCATTTATCTGTACATGCCTTTAAAGGAGGCAATGGATTTGGTACAATTTGTTTTCAGGGTTCCAGTACAAGTCCTTATAGATGGAGGCAATGATGATACATTTATCAACCTAGAATTGCTAAGTTTCTTAAATTCCCAATCGAGCTAGCTAAGATGCGAATCATGGTGGGTGATGGTTCATGTGGAAGGCTTACTCAACAAAGTGATTCTCAATGCTCAGGGTCATACATTGACATTTCCAACTTTCTTATTACCAGCAGCAAGTGCAGACCTAATATTAGGGACAACTTGGTTAGGAACTTTTGATGACCATATTCATAATTATCGCACTAAGACCTTTAAATTTTATCACGAAGGTGAATTGATTTCATTGCAAAGGGATCTACAGCAGCAACCTTCTAAGGTTCAGTTTCACCAATTTAAATGAATGTCTCTTATGGGATCGATTGCAGAATTTTATACCTTGCAAAATACTGATATGATGGGGTAAAATGAGAAATTTTACCGATTGCCAGAGAACTTACCTCTAGAGCAAGTAGTGTTTCTCAAATCTTATTGGCAAAATTTTCAAACACCGGTGGGCTTACCTCCTAATTGAAGCCATGACCATAGTATTCCCTTGTTAGAAGGGGTAAACCCGATAAAGGTGAGGCCTTATAGATATCAACATAGCCAAAAGGAGCAGATTGAAACAATGGTTAAAGATATGCTATGAGAAGGAATCATTAGGCTTAGTAAGAGCCCTTTTCCTTCTCCTGTACTCTAGTTAGGAAGAAAGATGGTTCTTAACATTTTTGTCCTGATTATAGAGCACTAAATTCTATTACTGTTAAGGACTCTTTTTTCATTTCTACTGTTGATGAATTAATTGATGAATTGCATGGTGCATCTTATTTTTCAAAGTTGGATCTTCGGGCTGTTTATAATCAAATCTTCCTAAATCTGGCTGACACTTATAAAACTGCTTTTAGAACTCATCATGGCCATTAAGAGTGGTTAGTCATACCCTTTGGCTTAACCAACGTCCTTGCAACCTTTCAAAGTTTGATGAACACTATTTTTCAAGATGTGTTGAGAAAATATGTCATGATTTTTTTCGATGATATATTGGTTTACATTCCTAATTGGTATGCTCATTTATCTCATTTGGAGACTGTATTGCAAATTCTTCTTAAGAAAAAATTATTTGCTAAGTATTCGAAATGTTCTTTTGGTGAAAGGCAAGTTGATTACTTAGGCCACACAATTAATGCAGTTGGTGTTGCTATGAATAGTTCCAAGGTAGAAGTTGTTCTTTCTTGTCCAATTTCGACTAACTTGAAACAACTAAGGGATTTTCTTGGGCTTGCTGGTTATTATCGCCGGTTTATCAAGTCGTATGCTACAATTGCAGCTCCACTTACTTATTTAACAAAGAAAGACAAATTTCTTTGGTCACATGTTGCTGAGCTGCATTTAAATAGTTGCAGCATGCTCTTACCACTACTCCTATCCTAGCTTTGCCAGATTTTCAAAAGCCCTTTTATTTGGAAACTGATGCATCAAGCACTGCTATTGGTGTTGTTTTAACTCAAAATGGTCATCCCATTGCCTATTTTTCAAAAAAATTATCCTCTCAAATGCATAAACAATCTGCATATATTAGAGAGTTGCATGCGATTACAGAGGCATTATCCAAGTTTTGACATTACCTATTGGGCCATCGTTTCACTATCAAAACTGATCAATGTAGTCTAAATGAGATAATGGAGCAAACACTTCAAACCCCAAAGCAGCAAGCATGGCTTCCAAAATTTTTGGGGAATGACTTCACAATTCAGTATAAATCAGGGTGTGAAAATGTCGCTGTTGATTCTCTTTCTCAGTCATTCAACATGGCATGGTCAGAACCGGTTCATACTTGACTAAATGATCTTCGTAAAGCACTTTATGAGGATGCAACAACCACTGAGTTGATGCAGAAATATGCGATATATCCACACAAACAAGATCTAATTGTTGTAAGAAATGGAATGTTATTTTTGAAAGAACAATTATATATTCCTACTGCTTTGGTTCCTTGGATTTTACACGAGTTTCATAACTCACCAACGGGTGGCTTCTCAGGAATTGCTAAGACAACAAGTCATATCACTTTTCAATTTTATTAGCCTCACATGGATAAAGATATTAAGGACTTTCTGCGACATTGCTTGATTTGTCAACAAGCAAAGAGCAAAAATATTCTTTTGGATGGGCTATTGCAACCTCTACCGATACCACAACAGGTTTGGGAAGATATTTCAATGGGTTTTATCACAAATCTTTCACCTTCCAATAGGTTTACTGTGATATTAGTTGTAGTTGATCGTTTGATAAAATATGCTCATTTTATGACGTAGAAGGCTGATTTCTCTAGTAAAAGTGTGGCTAATTGCTTTGTTGCTAATATTGTTAAATTGCATGGTATGCCTAAGTCCATTGTTTCAGATCGAGATAAAGTCTTCATTAGTGCCTTTTGGTAACAGCTATTCAAGTTGCAAGGTACTGTTCTGGCCATGAATTCAGCTTGTCATCCTGCCACAAATGACCAGAGTGAAGTGGTGAATAGATGTGTGAAAATGTATCTCCGTTGTTTCTCTTTTGATCATCCTAAAATCTGGAACAAACACTTGCCATGGGCTAAGTTTTGGTATAACACCAATCATCATAGGAGCATTGCATGTCACCTTTTAAGGCATTGTATGGTCGTGACCCACCGGGAGTTGCTCAATATGAACGCTTACCTATTGATCCTCCACATTTACAGCAATTATTGTCTGAAAGAGACTGACTTCTGGATAGACTTAAGACTTCGTTGCAGAATCACAGGCTTACATGAAGTCTCAGGAAGATACAAGACATCGAAATGTTATTTTCAAGCTTGGAGAGAAAGTGTTAGTTAAGCTGCAACCATATCGACAAGATTCAGCTGGATTGAGGAAGAACCAGAAATTAGGCCTCCGATATTTTGGTCCCTTTGAAAAGGTGGGACACGTTGCCTATAAACTGGACTTACCTGAGTATTCACAGATTCATCCCGTTTTTCATGTTTCGGTCCTCCAAAAGTTTCATGATGATTTAAACTGTCGATATCTGCCATTTTCTAAGGAAACTTTTGAAGCTGGTCCAATTTTGCATCCTCAGGAAGTATTGACAAAACACACCATAATAAAAGCTCAGGAATCTATTCCTCAACTATTAATCTAATGGCAAAACACTCATAGTTCATAAGTTATTACTTGGGAGGATATTTCATATATCATGAATGCTTTTTCAGCTTTCAACCTTGAGGACAAGGTTGATCCTTTTAGGGAGGGTAATGATGTGCAAATGGGTACAATTGAAAGATTATGATAATAAAGATGAAAATAACGCTGTTAATAAAGAAAATGAACACGTGCTATAGAAGGAGGGAGAGTGTAAACATTTCTCTTTCTCTTTTCTAGGTCTTTGTCTTTCCTTCTGATTCTTTCTAATTCTTTCTTTCTTTTTTTTCCAAGTGACACTTGCTACCATGTGACCTTCGTGACTTATCATTAAGCTTCTATCCCAACAATTGTTACTATCATTGTGAATTGCTTTTTCTTTTATTTTCATTTCAATTATAGAAAACCTTAACATTACAATACTTCTTACTTTTCTATTTTAATTCATTCAGTAATTTCTTCAAACACTTGCCTTTCATCAATACCATATCGGATGATTAGCGTCTACATGCCTATTAATTCGTTTTTTATTTGTAATAAAATATATATTTTTTGTATTATATTTTTTGAAGATAATTTTTTTTCGATAATTAATAAAAACATGACTCTCAACTGAAATCTCAAATCTCACTTTTGAAGACATTAGTGTGTTTTTTAATGGAAAACACAATGACAATAATAGCATCTAGCATTGGTATGATTAATTATGCTTAATATGATCAAAATAAATATCAACATTGTGACTTATAATTTAGTTAAAATTGCTTTAAAGGAAATTGGATTATAGAATAGCTACAGTTAGCTATGAAACTAACACGACGTAACACGTAACACATAACACATAACACACAAGTACACTAATTTCATTTTTTGTGAGATATATAGACATAATATATACAAAATACAAATAATTTTTAGATAATTTGTAATTATATCTTAATGTTTTATGATATTAAAGTGCAAAATATTTCTTTAGCTAATTGGATTATAGAGTTAGCTATGAAACTAACACGACGTAACACGTAACACATAACACATAACACACAAGTACACTAATTTCATTTTTTGTGAGATATATAGACATAATATATACAAAATACAAATAATTTTTAGATAATTTGGATAATTTGTAATAGTAATAGCAAGGTAGTTTCTAAAACGTGAGTGGAGTGGTTTTTAAGAGGGTTAGAATCAAGAGAAATTGTGTAGAATTGAAATTTTTCAATTTTCAATTTAATTTTTCATATTGGGATAATTAAAGATGGAGTATCACAAGGTTATGTGAGTTCATGGTACTTTACGCAGATGTGACGGTTGCGATCAAGAAATCAGACGGTCCGATTTGAAGCATAGTAATCTGACGGTTCGATTAGGGGCTGGGAAGGTACACAAATTGGACCGTCCAATTTGCGTCCCTAGCCACGTGTCAAACATGCATGTTGCCGAGCCCCTCTGTTTGTATACTCTCCAAACCAAATTGAATGCCCCATTCTCCCTTCACTTTTGAAGCAACCATCACTTTTCTCCTCCAATCCCACCAGCTTCATTTTCATTCTCCTCCATTGATGATGAAATCCCACCTTTGAACAAAAAAAAATTGGACTACTAATTTTTAGTAATGCCAAAAAGAAGAAGAATAAAAGACGTCAATCGTTCAGAGCTCCACATTGCTAATTATCCTGATCATCTTAACTATGTAAGTTTTTATTTTAAAAAATTTCAATTTAATTAAAATAATAATTATAATGTTAGAGATTAGTAGTTTATTATAGTGATAATGTTAGAGATTAGTGTAGTAATAATTTTTAAATATTTTAATTTAATTAAAAATAATTTTAGGGATTAGTAATAATAAATTATAATGATAATATTAGAGATTAATGTAATAATATTTTTTAGAAAGATTATGGTACATT
>NC_029794.2:24452601-24453486 GCF_000816755.2 Arachis ipaensis | reverse complement strand
TGTGTTTAAATGTGTTCAAAAAATTTTTTTTATTAAGATAAAATTAAATACAAAAAACATAAATATTGGATAAATATGTTCAAAAATATATCCGATAAGTGCTAACTCATCGAGGCATTATGTTTGGCAGGGAGTTAGTAATAGCAATAGCAATGGTAGTTTCTAAAACGTGAGTGGAGTGGTTTTTAAGAGGGTTAGAATCAAGAGAAATTGTGTAGAATTGAAATTTTTCAATGCACTTTTTAATTTTTCATATTGGGATAATTAAAGATGGAGTATCACAAGGTTATGTGAGTTCATGGTACTTTACGCAGATGTGACGGTTGCGATCAAGAAATCAGACGGTCCGATTTGAAGCATAGTAATCTGACGGTTCGATTAGGGGCTGGGAAGGTACACAAATTGGACCGTCCAATTTGCGTCCCTAGCCACGTGTCAAACATGCATGTTGCCGAGCCCCTCTGTTTGTATACTCTCCAAACCAAATTGAATGCCCCATTCTCCCTTCACTTTTGAAGCAACCATCACTTTTCTCCTCCAATCCCACCAGCTTCATTTTCATTCTCCTCCATTGATGATGAAATCCCACCTTTGAACAAAAAAAAATTGGACTACTAATTTTTAGTAATGCCAAAAAGAAGAAGAATAAAAGACGTCAATCGTTCAGAGCTCCACATTGCTAATTATCCTGATCATCTTAACTATGTAAGTTTTTATTTTAAAAAATTTCAATTTAATTAAAATAATAATTATAATGTTAGAGATTAGTAGTTTATTATAGTGATAATGTTAGAGATTAGTGTAGTAATAATTTTTAAATATTTTAATTTAATTAAAAATAATTTTAGGGATTAGTAATAATAAATTATAATGATAATATTAGAG
>NC_029794.2:24439343-24452596 GCF_000816755.2 Arachis ipaensis | reverse complement strand
GGTTAATATGTTTTACTGGTTATTTGATAATGAAAATTTTATTCTGTTAAATTTAATTTGTTAATTAATTAATATTATGTTTGTGTAATGTGGTTTGTGTCTATGTTTTGTAGGGTTCTCGGATATTGCAATGTGACCACTACTTGCTGCCGGATCTGTACAATCAAATAGTGGAGGGACATTTACGGGACACTGGCTTTTATCATGTTTCACAGACTGGAGTTGTCCAATGTCAGTTGGCATTGGTTAATGCTCTAATCGAGAGATGGCGCCCTGAGACTCACACATTCTATTTTCCGGTTGGTGAGTGTGCTGTGACGCTTGAGGACGTGGCGTTAATTCTTGGTCTTCCGACGAATGGTCTGCCAGTTACAGGACTGACACTATGAGGCATTAGAGGCTGAATGCTTGGATCAGTTTGGTGTTGCACCTAGGAAGGTAGAATGTAGGGGAAGTTTTATCAAGTTGACGTGGTTTCGAGAATTGAAAGATCGTTTAGTGTTGGTTGATGATATTCAGATTCAGAGGTACGTGAAGTGCCACATAATGTTATTGTTTGGGACCGTTGTGTTTGGAGATAAGTCTAGGGCAGGGGTGCACTGGAAGTTTTTGCCGTTACTCCGTAACTTTGCCGAGATCATACAGTTTAGTTGGGGATCGGCAAGCCTGGCATACTTGTATAGAGCGTTGTGTAGGGCAACTCGTATCGACTGTAAGGAGATTGATGGTCCGCTGACACTTTTACTTACCGAAGCTTGGATCCATCTACCATTTATTACGCCGATTCTTGGAAATTCTCAACTCTTTCCGATTGCAAATAGGTAAATTTAATTACTAAATGCTTTGAAAAATGTGTATTTTATATTTGATTGATGAATGTAAATGACGAATTGTCTAATGTCAGGTGGCGTAACTGGGTCATGAGAATCGGCCTTACAGATTTTGTAGCCTTGCTCACTTTAGGAGAGCACTGGATGATCTGCAAGAAGGATAGGTTTGTTGTAATTAAGTAGTTGTGTTTGTTTATCCGTATTATTATTCGGTGTGTAATCCTCTTTTACTTGCATAATGTGTGCAATTTGTTTGGGAGGCTTATGCAATTGGTCAGATCGATCTAGACGCGATTCCTCCTGACATCCGTCAGCATTCGGCTATTTGGAGTGCCACAATTCCGCTTATATCTTTTGAATGCATTGAGTGGCATGCATCTGATAGACTGAGGAGGCAGTTTGGCTTGACTCAGGGAGTTCCTCATCAAGAGCGGGATCTAGGTGAAGCACACGGCGAAGTTCTGACAAGTCCCAAGAATCAAGATTGGTCTGAAATCCACTCATTTTGGGTTATGCATTAGACGAATCGGTATAGTCATGTTCTTGTCGAGCACATGGTGCCCTCACAGCATCAGCTAGAGATCTACTTGCATTGGTACCGAGGTACATAGGGTGACCACTTGCATCTGTCAGATCTTGTACCGCAAGAGAATTAGGAGGGTGATCCTATTCATAATCAGGATAATCAACAAGAACAACCATCACCACAGCAACCGACACAAACACAAGCACAGCAAGAGCCCGAGCAGTTCACACCATACATTCCTGACACGCATTCTGCGGATTATTTCACACCACCATATCTAGTACATCAACAATATTGGAGTGTCCCGCACCAAGAATCAGGTGAAGAATGTTCGTTTAGCCAGCTGCTTGGATTCATGGCTCCTGTGCCAGGTTACTCACATCCAGGTTACAGAGACATTTCCACCGACCAGAGGGCCCAACCGAGTGGGATTGCTCCAGGTAGATTGTCATTGGATACAAGACCTCGACAGCGCACTTCCTCTGATAATTCCGGAGGTAGACTTTCTGTTGACTCGAGTAGGGGTGATGATGCCAGAGGGATCATACAGAGCGGAAATCCACATCGTATTCTGATGGGTCTAATTCAGGAGAGCAACCAGGCAGTTGATGATGAGGCTGATGACTATCTGGTTGACCATCCGGACGGGGATGAGGATGAGGATGAGGATGAGGACGAGGATGACGACGACGATGAGGATGAGGATGCGGATGATGCTGATGATGAGGACGGTGATGGTCCAACACCTAGTACAGGTAAAAATAATTTATTGGCTAAACTGGTAAAATAATTTCTTTATTAGTTGGTAAAGTAACTTCCTTATTTGTTTTGTTTGATTAGTCGGTAAAGTAACTTCCTTGTAAGTGTGGTTTGATTAGTTGGTTATTGAATGTTTTCTTAGGTACAACCACTTGCGAAAAAGGAAAAGGATACAACCTTAGAACTGATCCCCCATGTCGGAGCGCTAATCGATATACCCCGTCTGCTATTAACCGGGTTGCAAAGAAATACAAGAAATTATACAAAGATGTAAAATTGGCGATGAGAAAATGATGTGTGTAGATTGGACTTATTTATTTAGAATGTGTTTGTTGCTTATTGTTTCCGGTTTGTTGAACTATTTAGAATGTGTATTGGACTTATTTATTTAGAATGTGTTTGTTGCTTACTGTAACCGGTTTGTTTAACTATCTAGAATGTGTATTAGACTTAATTATTTGGAATGTGTATTGGACTTATTTATTTAGTGGACTTTATGTCATTAACTATGCTACTTTACCTTTCATCAGCACTCACATTAAATTTTCAGTATATGAAACCCCCAAAGTCATACAATAACATCACACACGAAAGTCATACAATATATAAAATATTGAAAGTCATACAATAACTCGAATGAGAAACTTGGCTGGAGCTCTATTGGGTGGTCGCACCTGCACTTGCACCACCACGTTGATGACATCTACTACGGCTGTGGCCCTCGGCCCCGCATTGCTTGCATCGCCTAAGACCACGCAACATCCGAGTGTCCATCCCATTCAAGAAACGGGTAATCCTTGGCCGACCTTTGGATACCGGTCTGAGGAACGGATTACCTACGAATCGAAGTCCATGATAAACAGGCCATGTTGTGAGATTCCCTAGTGGCCTAAACTTGGCCCTGTACACTCGTCAAACTTGGTCCATTTTGTAAACATCATGAACATACAGTTGCCAATCTAGTCGTTGGTTTGCACAACAAGCAAACACATGTCGATACGGAAGCCGATCTACCTGAAATTCACCACAGTCACACCGTTGTCGAAGGAGGTCCACTGCATACTCCACACCACTGGGACACTCACGCACTTCAAATACCTTATTCTATCGGTCAAAGCAACTAACTTGGATGTTACCCGCTGCCCGCTGATTCGCATGCAATTTGGAGGTTACAAGCTCAGAGAACACATGTCCTTCATTAATGCGAGCCTCAGCCTCGACTCTTTTTCGGGTGAACAATTCATTAAGCTTGTAAAACATTGCCTTAACAAGTGCAGTGATTGGAAGATTGCGAGCCCCTTTCAGTACCGAGTTGATGCATTCCACTAGATTGGTTGTCATATGACCCCATCGATATCCCCCATCAAATGCTAAAGCATACTTCTCACGTGGAATATGATCCAACCAGTTGGTATAAGCCTCACCCCGCTCGCGTAAACGCTGATAACGCGTTTCGTACTCGCGAACTGTTCCCGAGTATCCTGTCAATAAAAAAGACCCACTATAAACAACGTTCATCATAATAACTGGGTTTAAGAATAACTGTAATAGTAACTATCATATCGATATTGACGATAAGCTTCTGTAGATACGGAACCTTGAACTTCCTCAAGAAGTTGGACTCTATGCGTCTGATACAAAATATGTGGAATGCTCTGGGAGGAGACCAAGCTCCGTTACTACGATCAATAGCTGACCTGATGGAATCGTGCCGATCGGAGATCAGACCCACACCATCACATGTCACAATATGTTGTCACAAGTTACTAAGAAAAAACATGCAAAGCATCAGATGTATCTCCCTCAACTATCGCAAATGCAATAGGTACGATATTGTTATTGCCATCCTGTGAAACTGCAACCAACAAATAACCCTTATATTTTCCATACAAATGAGTTCCGTCTACCTGCACTATTGGCTTGCAATGTTTGAATGCTCTAATACAAGGGTAATAACTCCAGAAGACTCGGTGTAATACACAAATATTAGGAACCAAGTCTTCCCCCATAATACGCAAGCATTGTCTCAAAATGAACGACTGCGGATGACTCCTTGTGACACATGTCCTCAAACCATATCGGCAAAGCTTCGTACGAAGCTTCCCAACCTCAAAAAATTGACTCCACTGCCTTCTGTTTTGCCAACCATGCTTTGCGATAACTTATGGTGTAATTAAACTTCGACTATACTTTCGCAATCACTGATTTCACCTTTATGGACGGGTCAACTTCTACCAATGGCTTTATTGCTTCTGCAATTGTGTTGGAATCCAGTTTCGAATGATCTTGAGAAACGGTGGCCCTAGTACAGGTGTGACTACCATTGTACCTCCTTATCTCCCAACAGTACTTCCTGGACATTTTGCTCACCCTGATCAACCAATCACAGTCTGCGCCATACTGGGTGCATTTAGCATAGAATGTTGTCGATTCTGACTCATACACCCAATAATCTACACCTCTACAGATGGTATAATCTTTCATTGTCTTAATTACTGCCTCTTTAGAACTGAATTCTATTCCCACGGTAAATTCACCATCCGTCATAACAGGAAGCTCTGCTGCAATCACGTCACAAATTTTATATTTCAATAAATAATTCATAAATACGTGTCGAATTAATAAAATCTATGATCTATAAATCAATAATAAATCAATCAAAAGTTAATATAATTATTAACTACGTTATCAAATGATATTTAATAAATTAATAATAACACAAGAATGCAAAATATTAAATTTTTCAACATACATGTTTAATTGATAATTAAACCTTAAATCATTACTAATTATATGCTATATTTTTGCCTATTTACCGTTGTCTTAAATATTTGTATCAAACTCAAAACATATGCACAAATCATAATTTAACAAGTCATTATTTAAAATTATGACGTACCTGCATTTACATATTGAGGAAACTTCGGTGCATGCATGGCCTCCAAATCCAACGATCGCATGAAAGTCGGCTCCACAAACGGCTGCTGGTTTGCTAGTGCATTTGCCACATCCGTCACATCCGCCACTATAGCATCGTCAGCTTGATCTTTGTCTATACACGAATCAACGACCTCATAGTTACTTTCAAACTCTTCCTCACTATCACTATTGTAATCTTCCAATTCAATATCTCGGTCTGCTGCAGATTACTGGAACTCAATATATAGTTCGATGAACGATATTTGGGACCGACTTTCAAGATACACTAAAAACATTTCTTGCATGCTCGCTTCATCGGTCATGTATTTCGTTTGAAATTGAACGAACCCATCAAAGACAGATATAGGATATTTGTACAGAATACATGACACTCCCCTAGATATTTGAGAATCCATCTTCTCGCAAATCACACCTTTTAATTCTTCATATGACAGTGTGAAAGGAATTATAATATGTAATGAATTTTCACACACAAATTTTACTTCTTCAGATGTTTGTAACAAAATTTGGTCATGATAATACACTTTTAATCTTACTCTATCATCTATGATAATGGAGAAGAAGAGAAAGACAGAGGTGAGCTTCGGAGATTTGGAGATCGGGAGAAGAGGAAGATGAAGTGGGCTGCTCAGCTTGGGTTGGGTACATATATATATATATTAAACTCAAATCGGACCGTCCAACCTCTTTCATGGTGATTCAAATTTTTTTAAACAATAAAATTGGATTGTCCGATTAGTGAACGACCCGCCCAAAAAAAAAAAAGGAAACCCAGAAATCGCTGGGTCCAATTTGAGTGGCCTGCGAAATTTTTTTCCTACAGCAAAGAAATCGCTGGGTCCGATTTCTTTGGGCAAAAAAAAATTGAACATCAATGCATGAAATCGGTGGGTCCGATTTCTTTACACAACCATCCATCAACCACAAATCGAACGGTCCAATTTGTATCCCCTCTCAACTGTAATAAATCGAACCGTTTGATTTCTTCCCATCACCTAAACACCGTCACAACAGTATAAAACTCCTCTAAATTCCATAACCCAGCGTTACACGAAACTTAGTGTCATATGCAAAAAAAAATTAGCATTTGCAATGATCAGACTCCCAAAATCTTATTAATATTCAAAGGGGAATGCTAGGGAGACAATGACTTTGTTGAACAATATGAACAATCACTAATCAAATAAAAACACACTACATCTCTAAATTAACCTTTTAAATTTTATTATTAAAATAACCATCCGTACATTAATAAAATAAATATCTGATATATCTATTATTTACATTATTTAATATTTTCATTACTTACCTATACTTTTCCATATTCAAAAGATTATTTCTTTCTGATGCCAATCCAAACATTCAGACACTTAAAGAAACAAACACACCAACAAAGCAACAAAAAGACAGGTAAATTAAATTCCCGTAGCTTTCCAATTATGGACATTGAATTTAAATGTCATGTGAAGAAACCCATAACCCACTACTATATTCTAGTAATGGTTCCAACACCAAGGCATGTCACTTCTAAAATTGTTTTCATCAATGGGGACAAGTTTATATGTTTTTTAATTGCTCGGTCAATATTATATAACTGAACATTTTGTTAATTGTAATGTCATCTTGCACTAAAAATAAATTTCCACAAATTGTCACAGATGCATATCTCATCTATTATTAAAAGTAAGATAATCATTTTTATGCTAATGAATTATAGTTCAAATAGTATAGTCTTTTTATACTTAATTAAAAGGTTGTTCAATTAAGAGATTGCGGGTTTGAGTCTCCTATCTTTGATAAAAATAAAAAAGATAATCATTTTTATCAATCATGTTTGGGTGGAGGAAAATCATCAATTAATTGATTAAGCAATTAAAAGCAATCAACAAATTTAAATTGTCTATAAGTATGGGAAATTCAAAACTTTAATGAATCAATTCTCTTTATAAATTTATACATTAAAATTCGACTCTGGTTGTAATCTCATACAAAAACATGTTCTTAAGTTTCCTTAATTTTAAAATAAGACTTGAGATTTAGAAGCTTGAGTTACCTAAAGAGCTGAAGTGGAACATCTTGGATTGGATAGAAAACAGAACTAAACATTATTAGTTAAGCTGAGAAACTACAACAAGCATTCATATGAAAATTTAAACCTGATAATCAATCCTTGTTCTATATTTTATACTCTAATTTGTAGTAAACAATCATAAAGGAAATAAAATTCACTATAATTATTTTACGAGTAAATAGTCAAATTAATCTCTAAAAGATCACTCATTCTTTAAATTGATTCTTAAAAGATTTTTTTAATCAAATTCGTCCTTTAAAGATTTTAAATTAGTCATGTTAGTCCTTCTGTCACTTTGTTTATTTATGGTGTCAAAATTTGCTAATGTGATATATTAAGTGACATCCCACACACATCTAGGAGTCTTAATTGATTATTAACATAATAAATCTATGGAATTAAATCAAATTAAAACCTAATTAAAGGGAGAACTTGAAGCAGTGTTGTCGGAACCGGACCGAACCGGTGACCTAACCGGTCCGGGTGAGCTTCTTGACCGGACAAGGAAGTGAACCGGCCAAATTTGACCAAAACCGGTGAACCGGCGGGTTTCATTTAACCTGGACCGGTTCGAACTCTTTTTTCCTTTTTTAATTCCCTTGAAATGACGTCGTTTCCTTTAAAATTAAAAAAAAAAACCTAAGTAAAGAACTGCTGAACTGAAACTGAAACCCTAGCTGGCTCCATTGTCCCCTTTCCCTGTTTCCCTTCCCAAATCCTAAACCTTTTGGCCATGACTCCATGAGAGACCACCTTCCACCTGAGACAGAGAGTGTGAGAGAGACCCGTTCAGCCACCTCACCCGGCTCACCATCGTCGCAGGAGACAACCGTCACAGTGCGCCACCCACAACAGCCCAGAAGCACCTCCATCGAAGATTGAAGTCGCCTACTGCTCGTCGCCTACTGCTCGTCGCCTCCTGCTCGTCAGTCGTCGCCTCCGGTCTCCCTCAGTCCCTCTTCTCTGCTCATCGCCTCTTGCTCGTCAGTCGTCGCCTTCGGTCTCCCTCAGTCCCTCTTCTGATCTTCTCTGTTCGTTGCCTCCTGCTCGTCAGTCGTCGCCTCCGGCCTCCCTCAGTCTCGCTTCTGATCTTCTCTGCTCATCGCCTCCTGCTCGTCAACTGTCTTCTCTGCTCGTCCCTCCTGGTATGTATTTTTAAGTTTTTATTTTTTTAAGTTATTCTAGATTGTTGATTAATGATTAGTGATTATGTATGTTGATTTCTGTTTGATTTCTGTTAGAATTTAGATTGTTGATTATTCTATTTGATTTCTGTTTGATTTTGATCTTTCTTGGTTGTTGATTTATGTTTGATTTCTGTTCAGTTTGTTGAATATCTATTGTTGTTAGATTGTTGATTAGTCATTTAGTCATTTAGTCCTGGTTGATTAGGAATTTAGGATGGCTTCATCAAATACACCATCAGAAACACTAACTTCTTAGGAACAAAGATCAACTCCTGATCCAACAATTAGAACCCAAAAAAATAATAACAGAGGAACAAATGATCCTGCATGGGGCCATTGTAAACAAGTGGGACCGGATTAACCGGTTCAACCCGTGACCCACCGGTTGAACCAGTGATCCAGTGACCCAGTAGTCTGACCGGTTCGATCACCGGTTCAGTTCTAACAACTATGACTTGAAGTATTGGAATCTCTCAATTTTGGGTTGATTTGATCTAATTTCATAAATTAATCATGTTAATGGTTAATTAAGACTCCTAAATGTGTGTTGGGGTGTCACTTAACGTGTCAAATTTTGACACCATCAACAAATAAAGTGACGGAAGGACTAATATGATTAATTTAAAATCTTTAAAAGATGAATTTGATCAAAAAATTATTCGGAATCCAATTTAAAAACCGAATGATCTTTTAGAAACTAATTTAACCATTTACTCGTTATTTTACATGTGTTTCATTTCATATCATTTTCTTGAAGGACTATTAGGATAAAATATTTTTTGCGTGGTAATTTTTTTTGGACTGGGCGTTGTAATGTTCACATATCACAATAGTTTAAGGCATTGCCATCTTGGACCTGTATTGGGCCAATGAGTCAAACCCGACCCAGTTGTATCACGACCGGCATTATACTTGGCCTTTTTCTTTTTGTCTTGTACTCTTTATGTTAGCATCGGACCCCAATCCAATAGATCAAGAGAAATTGATCTTCTGTAAATTAGGGTTTCCGCTTTTCAGTTTGTTCTCCCATTCCACAGACCACAACGAAGAAGAACGAGGGAGTCAACGAGAGGATGAGGAAGAGGAAGAATTATTCCGTCAACCTGAAATCTGATAAAAGCCACTACAACCCTGCTCTCATAAGTATGCCACTTCTCAATCTTGAATTTTATATTGTAACAGAGGATGAAGCAGTGTGATTTAGGTGTTGTTTGTTTGTTCAGAGAAGCAAAAAGAATTCTATAAGAATGCCAAGAATGTAAAGAAGTTTAAGAAGATGTTAAAGCATCAAACGGAGCAAAGCGATCGTTTCTCGACACAGAAACTGATGATTGAGGTTCTTCGATATATCATAACTGTTATAGGTCAAGATTCTAATAGTTGAATCCATTAATTTCAATTTTCTATTTGATGGTGCAGAATAGCAGTGCTGAGATGAAAGAGGATAAGTGCGATAGTGAGAGGAGGCGGAAGAAAAAGTATTGTTTGGAAGAATTGTACAGGAAGAAGCATGAAGAGAAAGAGAGAGAAAGAATGGAAAGAGAAGCAGCCATGATGGCAAAGAAGGAAGAGAGAGAAGAAGCCCAAGCCAGGAGAAAAGCTCTGCGTGACAAAATGCTTAAGAAGACCAGAAAAGGGCAGCCTCTTATGAAATACAGAATTGAACATCTTCTGAGTACTATTCAAGCCTCATCTCAAATTTAATCATCCTAATCCTCTTGATTCAACTTATGCAATAGCAATAGTTGTTGATTGTGCATGTTTAAAATCGTTGTTAATCATAACAATTTTGTACTCAAATTGTTCCCGGTATCCTGCTCTCAGCCTTTCACCCTTGTAAACATTGTTTTATCCAAAGTTAACTCTATTGATGCCATGAAATATTTACTCAAAATTAGATAGAAAATCGGACAAACTTGAGATTTAGAAGCTTTCAAGTTACATGTAAAATAAATTGAACTTTGTTCATAATATTATACTTTCTAAAAATCTAAGGATTAAAATGGTGTTTTTTCTATTGTGAGACCTATTTAGAAGAGTAAGAACATGAAATTTTTTTAAAATGAAACAATGGGATTAGAGAGTGCCTAGAAACTGATTAAGGTTCATGTAAATCAATGGCGTTAGGGATGTCAACGGGGCAGGGCGGGGGATGCCTCCCTGCTCCCCATCTCCGTCCCCGTTCTTCGCCGCCGGAGAATATTGTTCTCTTGGGTCCCATTTCCTGCCTCTCTGATAGTTATGACTAATTATTAATTTCTATAGGAATAGAGCTGAAAGTATCCATTCTATACAAAACCAGCAAGATGGTGATTTTTTATACAGTCTAAATGACAAGATGGTGATTTTTTTCAAAATGACGCAGTGGGGGACGCCACGACGAGTCAGAGCACAGAGCAGTGGACGAGGTAGAGGATGTGGCAGCGAATAGGAGAATGAACAACGATACGGTGAGGGTGATGGAACGGTGAGAGGTGACAATGCAATGAGACGTGAGAGTGGCGAACAGAGTTGTGGAAAAGAACGCCATGAATATAGAGAACGACACGGTGAGAGTGATGGAACAGTGAGGCGGTGACAATGCAATGAGACGTGAGAGTGGCAAGGGAGTGGCTACAGAGAGGTTGAATGGAGTAAGAAAGACGCTAGGGATTTGGATGGAGTATGAAAAACGCTAGAGATCTATGAATTGAAGAAAGGTTATAATATAAATGAGGATTATGAATTTTGGGTTTCTCTCTCTATATATATGGCATGTTAAATGACTAATAAATATATGAGAAATAAATTATTAAAGATAATTAAGTAAATTCATGAAATTCGGGAATTAGCGGGGACGGGGTGGGAATTAATGCTCCGGGTCCCTGCGCCTGTCTCAGGAGAATTTTGCCTCCGTTTTTATTCCTGCGAAAAAAATTCTTCACAGTCGGATTTCTATTCGAATTTCTACAGTCCTTGTAGGGATCCCCGCATCTCGAAGAGTTTTACCATCCCTAAATGGCGCGTATATTGGAGAGGATGAAGAGAGGCGGGCAAGTAAGACCAACTCAAATAGAATATGAGAGTAAATGGATATAGTGGTTATGTGTTATATATAATTCCATAATAAAAAAGCACGCCGTGGGTGAATACTTAACAAAAGTAGAAGGTGGAGGGTGGTGTTGTTATATAGGTGAGGTGGTATTAGAAAAATCAAAGGGAGAGGCTGTGCTTGATGGTCTGGAAAAGACGTTGCAATTTTTTATTGAATATTATTGAGTGGTTTAAAGGTAATAAAGAAACATCTTTGGGAGTTAAGGTTTCTAAGGAACAACACATAGTATGATTAAAATACTCCGAATCATATGCTTGATGTATGGGAGCGCCAATCATAGTTTTTGAGTGCGGATGACGGCTCATGGCAGTGAGCCAAAATCCGCCAAAAAATTATGACAGATGGCATCATGGAAAATGATGGATTACCTAAAAAATGCATATATAAATATAATAAACTATAAAATCTAATCTATATAATCATTTTTCTAGTCATAAGACAACTAATTAATGTAGCAAAATGAGTAAATATAGTAGCAAATTTAGCAAATAAACATAAGACATAGAACATAAAAACTAAAAACTTAAAAGAAAGTCCAAAGCCATTGTCTCATTAGAATCAGGGGTAAGTGTATTAGAATCAGGGGCTTGTTTGGAAGTATACATAGTGAACTAAACGAAAAAAAAAAATTGGAGAAAAATTTGGAAGAGAGGGAGATAATGAACTGAACAAAAAAAATAATATGCAAGAAACTACGAACCAGAGAAAGAGGAACGGTGGTTCGCAGCGGCAGCAAGGAACGACTGTGGTGATGAGGGCGGCGACGATCAGTAGCGACCGGCGACAGGCGGCATTGACAATCGACAGTGACGAGATGCACAGAGAACAGAGAGGGAGAAGAGTTTTCACGTGAAGAAGAGGCGCAGAGAACAGTGAGGGAGTTTTTGAATAATTAGGGTTATTGGTATCACTTAGGGTTGTCTAATTTACCCAATTACCCTTAGATTTTTTTAAAAAATCCGTAGAAACCCTATATTTCCGCCATATGTATGGGCGTATGGCGTTCCGCCATGGCGCCACCGCAATTGCGGCTGCCTTTTCGCCTGCCGTGAAAACCACATTGCGGCGACCTCCTTATGCCGGCGAGGCCAAAATCCGCCACCACATAAATGCCATGGCGCTGCCATTGCCATTTTTTTTAAACACTGGCGCCAATGAGTTGAAAGAGAGGGAAAATGGGAAGCAAATGGCAATGGCTAATAACAGCCTCTGGGTCTGTTGGGAACAAGAAGAATATGGCATGGGAGAGGGTTAAGGCATGGAAAAGGGATATAAAGAGGAATGCTAGAAAGCCATCAAAATTTATTATTTTTGGCCATCACTTAGTTATTAATGTTTAAAAGTGTGGATTAAAATTTGTTGTTGGATCACTAGATTAAAGAAATTAGATTGATGGTTAAAAGTGATAGTCAAAAACAATAAATTCTGGTGGTCATCTAGAATTTCTCGAGATATAAAAGCTTGGTGATCATAGGAGAGGCATGTGTAGCTGGGTTGGAATGTAAAGTAATGAAAATGTTTTGTTTTGCATGTTTATTTCATGTCGAGGATATGTGGTAATATTCTGTGGGGGTTACTTATTGTTCCTTGATGGCAATGGCAAGGGAAAATGTTTAACCAACCATAGGATATTATTTTGTCTATTCTCCCTTTTATATGGATCGAGTGTGTATTGAACAATCTAAAAAAATCTAAAAATCTATGAATTAAAAGTGTGGCTCAATGGAGAAGCTAGGGTTACTTGAGGAGCTGAAGTGAAACAGAATTATACATTGTATATTAGTTCACCAAAGAAATTATAACAATTAATCATATGAAAATTCAAACATGACAATCAATCCTTATT
>NC_029794.2:24437064-24439308 GCF_000816755.2 Arachis ipaensis | reverse complement strand
GTCTACTCAAAATTAAATGGAAATTGTGACAGATTTAACTAAAAATTTACATCCTAAGGGAAATGGACGACATATGTAACTTGAGAGCAAAACCATGGTTTCCAGTGGGATTAGCAGTTTAGCCCCAAACATTTGCAGAAAATTAGAACTCCACAAATGATGTCAACTACAAGTAGCAAGCAAAGAATAATCATTCCCCCACCCCTGTTTTTACCATTCTTAGGGACTAAGGAGCTTCCCTTTCAATTATTGATTGAGTTGGTGGATTCATTATTACATTTTCT
Organism: Arachis ipaensis; assembly: GCF_000816755.2. NCBI lineage: Eukaryota > Viridiplantae > Streptophyta > Magnoliopsida > Fabales > Fabaceae > Arachis > Arachis ipaensis. The sequence continues at coordinate 24,439,024 of NC_029794.2, read as the reverse complement.
ACAAGGGATAGAGACCTACTCGAACTGTAATATTCATTTGAGGCGTTATTTGAACTAAGAGGTCTAGATGTTTCTATCATAAGATGAGAAGAGTTGTTACCCTTAGGAGAACTCGTGCCGGATTTGGTTGATGCTACATCTTCACAAACCAAGGGCAAAATTGCCGATGGTTGGTCGGTATCAACTTCTTTCCTGCAGAATTCATCGTCTACAACAAGATCATAGCTATTTGCAGTTCGCAATTCTTGGGCTAGGGTGCACCACCAACAACAAAACCAAAGAGTGCAATCGGAAACTGAAGGTTTACCAAAACAGAATTTATAGGCAGGCAAATTGAACCTCTTTCTCATTCGGATCCTCCAAAATCCACCATACAGTAAACCCAAAAAACAAAGGATGATTCCAATGGCCACAAGACCTTGTCTAACTTTATCATCATCAATATTAACAGCAGCCAATGTGAAAATCCAGAAAGGTGCAATGCAAAACAGAATAAAAGTGGCAATATGAACATACATGTTTCCGAATCCAAGTCTCTCCATATTCCACCCAAAGACACAGAAAGTGCAAAAAAGTGAGAGATATGCCAGAGAAATATCGTCCCAAATGTCAAAAATTCCTCCATTCCACTTTGGTCTATCTTCAATAATCTTTTCTTGATCCTTGGATGCAAATGAATATATTTTCTCGTGTGCGTTCTCTCTCAATTGCTCTTGCCTTTGAGAAAATGTAGTTTGAATCTGTGCTTCTTCATCAATCTCGCAATCATAGTCCTTCCCAAGTGGGCTAAGAATGATGTACAAACCTGCAATTGCTGGCGTAGCAATTGAAAAAGATACACATATTCCAACTCCTATGACAGGCCTCTCAGACCTTTTATACCCCAAGTTTAGACCACAGAGTGCATATTGAGAAAGACAATTCACATGAAGGAGAATGACCACTACCATCATGTGCACCCACTCATTCGGCTTATAAGTCCCATTTTTGCAGTATATCTTTCGCAACCTAGAGATGTCGTTCGGCCTCCATCTACACAAAAGAAAAAGGTGGTAGAACCGCTTCGGATGTTGGTACAAACACATAAGCGTAAAAAGTGCATTGAGTATTTGATTGTTTACTTCAAACCATGCATTTCTCTGAGATTTTCTTGTCAACACATTATTCAACATGCCTGTCATCACAAGGAACAGAATTGCACCCGAGACAGCAACACAGGCTATCCAAAAGAAAAGGGCCATATTCATTGGATTTTTAATCCATTCCATGCACACCTTCTTGACGGAACCCCAACCGAGTTTCTGACCAAACATGTTACTGAATCGTGATCTCATGCCATGAGAACTAGGAGCAGGTACAGATTGTGAAATCTGATCTCTGTCGGAAGTGAGCCGTTTTAATTTGGCAGATGCAGAACCAAATTTTAGGGACTTGATCCAGCATGAAAGGGAACTAGAGACAGTGCCTTCGAACTTTCCCTGAGGATTTTCACTGTTCAGAATTGTCTGTTGTGAAGTTGCAAGATCAACTGAAGCAAACTCCATTTTACTCCTACTAGATTCCGCAGTTTCATCATTCCCGGTATTCCCAATCCCGTTATTATCAACTAAAACCATTGTTGATAGAAAACTATGAGCTTTCGCAATCAAACACCATCATCAATATGTTAAAGGTACAAAACAGTTACTGCAGAGACATAAATAACAATCTGTTTTCAGATTTCCAATCAATAACAAATTCCCTATGATCAACTCAAAAGCAACAAGCAAAGTGGTATTTATTATTCAAGGCCCAAGCAAATTAAAAATGAAGGCCCTGATTGCATTCCTCATGCAACAACAATTATAAACTGATTACTTTATAAACTTATTACCTATCAAAATTAATGATTTATAATTTACAAACTAGGAACTAGAAGCTACTGAAAAGTGAAAAAAATCCAAATTCCAATAGTTACCAA
>NC_029794.2:24431072-24435844 GCF_000816755.2 Arachis ipaensis | reverse complement strand
ATTGCATGAGAGGCATCATCATATAAACCTGGAAATTAAATTATGCCAAATAACAGAATAATATGATAAAAATTAAAATTAAGAAAATAATAACAAAACAAAAAATGGAGATGAAGGAGTTCATGGAAAGTGAGTTAGACAGACATACCTAATCGCCGACGCGGCAATGCAAAATGAAGAATGCGTTGGATGCAAGAGATTCCGCCATGTATGGCTACATAAGTTAGAAAAAAGTTCCCGAAAGGAAGAACGGAATCAAAATTCTAAGTAATGAAAGGTAGGAAAGAAGAGAAGAATCAAATTTGACGTGACAACAGAAAAAACAAAAGAAAATTGAAGAAAGGAGATTGGTTTTGGGATTTTGGTTGTTCAACATTGTCAAAAAGTGAGTGCTGGTGGTCACCGGTTGCCACCTTCCTCAAAAGAGAAAAGAAAAAGAAAAAGAGAAGAATGAGATGATGATGATGATGTTGTTGCGACTTGTGTGAGGACTTAGGACTTAAATTAAAAATAAAGTTTAACTAAATTAAACATTAAAAAATTTTGATACATTAGAGACAAAAGTTATAATTTATATATATATATATATATATTATTATAATTTTTATTTATTTTTTTAAAATTTATATACATAAATTAATAAATTTTATTAATTAAAAATAATTTAATTTTTATACTAATAACTCAAAATATTAAAAATTAATGTCCTCTACAAATTTCTCATTCCATTAACCTTGTAAGGCTCTTGTAAATTTTAAATTGTAACACAATTACTACAATATCCTAGATTTTCTCCATTTCCTATTATGTTGTTTTTCTATTTTTGGGATATTTCCATTTCACCCTTTGCTTGTCCGATTAAGGAAGGACCTACAATACCCAATTTTCCAAAATGAATGCAATTTCCTATGTTTGTTATAATAATAATAATAATAATAATAATAATAATAATAATAAGGGTAATATACTATAATAAATAAAATGCACTCAAAATTTATCAGAATGCACAAAATGAAAAATGGATACCAAAATGTATTTTTCGCCTAATCTATGTAAACCGCGACAGGAGTCTCGCGGTTTACAGAATACACATAATCTGCTACAGGGGTGTCGCGGATTACGTACAAGAAGAAGTGAACATAAACTGCGATAGGGGTGTTGCGGTTTACGTGTGTGCGTGAAATGTGCATAAACCGCCAGAGGGGTGTAGCGTTTATGCATTACTATAAATACGCTGGAGGGGTCTCGTGGATTATATTTGTGCTGGAAAAAAAATCTATTCTAAAGAGAGAAGTAGTGGAATCTAGAGAGAGGAATAGAGAGAATATTGGTTGATTTGAGTTGAGATAGGAGTTGTGACCATGGCGGAGGCACGCAGTCTATACAGGCTCAACGGCGTTGCGCACGTGGCCGGGAGCATAAACGAAGAGGTTAGCATTATAATTTTTAGTTAACTTATTTTGTATAATGTTGTTTGTATTTTTCGTTATTTTGGTTATTTTTAATTTCGTTATTATTAGTTAACGTATTTAAATTTAGATTTACATTATTATTTTTATCAGAAAATATAGTATTTAAATTATTTAAATTATTATTTTAATTGAATTTCGTGATTAGAAAATAGGAAGTGTATGTTCACAGCTTAAACATTAAAACTGTAGTTATGTGGTAGATGACTATTAATTAAAGTTGGGTTTTTTATATGTTTGGTTTATTCTGTGATATTCTCCAGCCGACTAGGTGTATATATAGTGTCTAGAGGCAGCAGAACATGCCTATGCATGACAGGATCATACCATATCTGAAGAGGGCCGGTTTGTACCACTTGGCGAGGCTCAACGCCAGGTGGTTCTGGTTGGATGAGCCCTTAGTCAGTGCTTTTATTGAGCAGTGGCGTCCTGAGACGCATACCTTTCATATGCCCTTTGGAGAGTGCACTATCACGCTGTAGAATGTAGCGTACTAGTTGGGGCTGTCCATGGATGGTTTACCTATATCCGGGTGCCTTACTGATTTTGAGAAGTTTATGAAAGAAGGCAGACCGGCGTGGGAGTGGTTTGAGGAGCTGTTTGGCGAGCTGCCACCACAGAATAAGGTGAAGCAGTATACAGTCCACTTCACCTGGTTTCATGAGAGGTTCAGGGTGCTGCTAGCTGATGCTACGGAAGAGACCGTACGCATATATGCACGGACTTACATTATGATGCTGCTTTCCACTCAGTTGTTCGGTGACAAGAGTGGAAACTGGGTTCATATACGGTGGTTGCCCTTTGTGGCGAGGCTGGATGATATGGGCAGTTATAGCTGGGGTTCGGCAGCGTTGGCCTGACTATATCGGTGCATGTGTCGGATGGCCAACAGAAACGTGACGAACTTGGCAGGCCCCCTTCAGCTACTGCAGTCATGGATTTTTTGGCAATTTCCTAGCCTCAGGCCGCGGGGTTTCAACACATATTCCTTCCCATTGGCATCTAGGCTTGAGACTATAACTATTTTTATTATGGTTATGCCTGTTAACTTTCTATAACGTCTTTTACGTTCAGGTGGCCCACTTATCTGCCTTCATCCGACCACAAGGAGGAGAGAGTCATCCAGCTTCACCTAACATTGGACTGATTAGGCGATCGAGATGTAAGTTCATTCATTTTCTTTCAATTTTTATGTAGTACTTAACTATATATTTGTTAGTTAAATTTTCATCTAGCACTTAACTAATTAATATATTCTGTCAACATCTGTAGATTGTCTAGAGTCGTATGCTTCGCTCAACGTGATGGCTGTTGTGCATCCAGAGATTCTCACCGAGGAGCACAGTCAGTTATGGCGTGCATGTACTTGCCTGATATACTTCGCCGTCATTGAGTGGCACCGGGTTGATAGGGTGCTGCCACAGCTGAGTGGCGTTCAGAATGAGCCTGAGCCGGCATCAAACATTGATTGGCTCCATGCCAAGGACGGGAGGGGTGGGGACAGATGGTTCCCGAGCTACTACCAGGTATGGCACCTTAGTTGGCAGAACAGGATCGATGCTGTCCTGACTATCCCCCGGGTGCCTGATCTCGGGCCGTCCGTAGACTTCCTGCGGTGGTGGACAGAGTGGCTCTTAGGTTTCTATCGCCAGATTCCATGATTGCTGATCCTAGGACTGAGGAGATCTCACAAGATGTTACTCAGAGAGGGTCGTCACAGGCTCCTCCGAGGGTACCCATGCAAGACGTGCCAGATAACAGGCGCGTCGAGCGGCGACGATGCGTTGGTACCCGGGCTACAGACCGGGAGTGGCGATAGTTGGATGACATGATTCAAGATGATAGATCTGGTGGCGACGGAGTCGGACATGCCGGTCACCGTGTCCGGCGTGGCCGTCCTCAGCGTCGGGGTGGTTCATCGGGGGGCACATCTGCTGGTCCTAGTGATAGACCTGCTGAGCATGCAACAGCGGATACCCAGGAGGTTCCTCTTACACATGTTTCCAGCTCCCAGGTATACCACGACATCCATGGCCAGATGTATGATGACCTGGCGGGCCCGACCTTCACAATGGATATGGAGCACGAGGTTGGGAGTTCACAGTTCTATTCTGACTTTGCAGATCTTATCCGGGATGACGTCCCTCAAGATTTTCATCAGCAGACCCCACAGGATCAGGTGCCTGAGACCCAGCCCCAGATGGACGTTGCGCAGGGGTACCGCCTATATATGGATGACATGCAGCGGTACCAGCCACAGATGTCTGACCCTCATGGATTCCAGCACCAGCTACATGTAGACCTGAATGAGCCTACTGGCAGTCCGTATGATAGTTGGTTGGGCATGGGAGGGATGCCTGCATCTGCATATGGCGTGGGCATGCCGGTCGATCCTCCAGCACAGCAGCGCCAGAGGCCCACCAGAGTGAGGCGGGCCGCTTGATGTAGTACAGGATCGCATCTCCTGGGCGCATTTGGACATGACTCTGCCGACGAGGATCAGGATAGGCAGGGGCCTTAGCTTACTATTTTATCTTTCCATTCATGATGTCTATGTATGTCGGATTTACCAGGTACTTTTGTATTATATGTGTTTGTACTTAGTTTATTTCCATTGAATTAGGTGTATGTAATGTATGTTTTTTGTTAACCACACACTTTGTTTTATGTTTTATATAAATATTTATAGTAATGCATAAACCGCTACACCCCTCTAGCGGTTTATGCATATTTCACGCACACACGTAAACCGCGACACCTCTGAAGATGTTGAGATGGATGAGTGGTCATACACGATTGGATAAAATAAAGAACGAAGATATAAGGGAGAGAGTTGGAGTAGCACCCATTGTGGAAAACATGGTTGAATCACATCTCAGGTGGTTTGGACAAGTGAGAAGAAGACCGATAGAACATCCAGTCAGGAGGGTGGATGAGATGGAAGATGGATAAGGGGTGAAAGGTAGAGGAAGACCTAAGAAGACCACCATGAGGTGGTCAAACGAGATCTATATGTAAACAGTCTCTCTGTAGACATAATACATGACAGAGCACAATGGCGTCGTCTGATTCATGTAGCCGACCCCACTTAGTGGGACAAGGCTTTGTTGTTGTTGTTGTAATTGCAATGCATCAACCATTAAATCAAGTACATCTTCAACAAGCATTATTTATCATGAAAAAATATGATACTAATATATCATTTTAGACCTTAATTATTCAATTCAAAGAGTTTAAAATCTATTAACTTTTGTGAATTTTTTATTAATTAATAATTTTCTATTGAAAATTCAATAAATCCAG
>NC_029794.2:24428482-24430979 GCF_000816755.2 Arachis ipaensis | reverse complement strand
AATTTTATTTTAAAGATTTTGATTTTGAGATATTTTCAATGGCAATATTTCATAGAACAAAAATCGTCAACAATTATATCTAGAATAACTTTTAAAATAATCTAATTTTCAATATAATTTTATTTAGTATGTTATTTGATTAATATATTGCTAATAAATTTTGAAATAAAAAAATTATATTAGTTTAGCATACATATATTTTCTCTTTTCTTTTGAAAAATGGATCAATAATTTTTTTTTCGGTTTTTTAATTGAGACTAAAATTTTAAGAGTTATTAGACATACTACTAAGTCTTGGTCGCATTCTCAATCTCTAAAAATAAATACTACCAAACATAAAATGAACAGAACAAGAACTAAGTACATATATTTTTCAAATTGTCCAATGGACCAAAGTATAAATACCCCTTTTTTTTTTTTAAATTTCTACAATGTAAGTCATGTACTTTTTTAAATGAGGCACGCTATTAGATTTGTGCATATGCACAGGTGGGTGCGTGCGCACGTATGTAGAATTTCCATGTGTGCGTGCGCACAGCACAAAATTTCTTCCTCCTTCGTTTTTTCGCGAAATCTCCAATTTCGCATACTTTTCATCTATCTCCAAGCCATCCTTGCCTCCCAAAATTTAGACAATTTGAACAAACAATCAAGGTATCGAATGAAAAAAATGGAATTAATTCGATGATTTTTAAAACATAAATAACATGTTTAATCAATTAAGCTCAAATAAAAAAAATTTCACAAAAGTATGCAATTAGAAGGGCTAAATGTAAGTTAAATTGATAAATTTTGCTTTTTTCAATCTAAAAATTATAGTAAAATATGGATTTATCAACTCTCCTACACTTAGACAAAAGCATGTCCTCATGCTACTCATTAAGAAGAAGAAAGTAAGGGGTAACACTTATTAAATGCAAGCTACCTAACACTCATTTAGAGACCCTATCTAATTCTACCTACTTCTATCTATTTGGTTAAAATAATTGAATTTTCAAGAACATAAATGAACATAGAAGGCCAAAATAATATAGAAATCAATCCAATCCACTAATCAATTTAAGTTTTGGAAAAAAAACCTGCAAGATGAGATTTCCGGAACATAGAATTGAGCAATTGAACCTTCACCGAACGTGTTTACCCTCTTATCACTCTAGTGTATAGGGTTGAATCACCCAATTCTCTTCTAACATTGCTTTCTAAAACTTGTTCTCTTTTTAACAATCAACAAATATTCAATGCATACATACAAATATTATGAGGATTTTAGAGGATTGTAATGAGACTAGGGTAAGGTGAGAATGTATAGAAAAAGTTTGGTAACAAAAAATTTTCAGTCATAATTAGCCAAAATTTTCCATAATTTATTTCATTTATATAACTTAACAACAGTTTTATTTTTTATCTCACTCTCCTATTAATCCACTTATCATATTCTTATCAGTCCCACTTATTAATAACATTAATTATTTTTTTCATATTCCTTACTATTAGGTATTCTTGTAATCAATACTTAATATTTTCTTTTATAATTTGCTTTTTATATTTAAGAATACAATAAAGACTAATAATAATTATAAAGTACGGTAATGATAATTTGTATTAAATGAGTTAATTGTAATTGATTTTTTATTTTTGTTAAGTCATTTATATCATTCAATGGAGATACAAAACCTAAAAGCTACCTTAATATGATTTTGTTCTCGTTAATTCAATTATTTTCATTCAAAATTCACAACTCTAATACCATTGCAAGAACAATTAGAATAGGCAAAGAAATTTTACAAGAAGTCATCTTTATCATTGCAAATAGTATAGCAATTGAATTCGATCTTAATACGGTACCCATAGTAGAAGGTGCTGATGAAGAATTTGAACAATAGATGGACTCACCCGATGAGGTTGTTGTCAGTCAACCAATTTTCGAGAATATGAAAAATCACACTACCTTTGATGAGGTATGATAATAAACTGATTTAAATTTTTTGTGTGTTTTTATGTTCATTTATAATTATATTGTACTAACTAAGTTCATACACATAACATTCATACGTTCATATACATAACATCCATAATTACATACAACTAACATCTAAAAATTAAATTCATATTTATTAGATATTACATCTATACACATATCATTTATTAGTTATTGCATAAGTAACTATAAAGTTAACACAGATGTTTTTAAATTTGATCATAATTGAATTTAAAAAAATATTGAATTTTTAAATTAATTTATTCAATTGATAAATTTACTCATAACATCCATAAATTTATACACATAACATCCATAATTTTATATTAATAACATCCATAATTTGTACTCATAATATTCATAATTTCATACATATGATGTCTATAATTAATAAATTTTTATAATTAATATTATCAAATTTTAAATTATACGTCTTATTGTATTTTTTAAATTATCTCATATGTGCACTAATAGGTCATAATTTTAATTATTTTAATATTTTTATTTAATAATTTAATA
>NC_029794.2:24423378-24427294 GCF_000816755.2 Arachis ipaensis | reverse complement strand
AATGATCTCATATATGCACTAATAGGTCATGATTTTAATTATTTTAATATTTTTAATTTAATATTCATATGTATGTTTATTTATTAATTTTAATATGATGAGTTAATAATTATTTTTAAAAATTTATTTTTTAATTTTTGTTTATATTTTATTTTTATTTTTATTTTTTAATAGTCTATATGTAAAATATAAGTTGTATAGTAGAAGTTGTTAAAAATTTTTCATTTAACTTCTATAATTTTTGTAGAGAATTATTGCATTTTAATGTGATTGAGATGTTAAGAATTTGATTTGAAAGAAACTGAAATTGATTTTGAAAAGAATATTAATGACTTCAAGCATGTAGCAAATTAAAATAGTAGGTGATAAGGAGGATAAGTGATAAGGAGGTGTATGTCACTTGCTTATCAAGAGAACGGGAATTTTTATGTGACATTTCTATATTATAATTATTCTTTGGCTATCTAAGATCACTCAAAATGTATTTTGCAAGGTTGCGAGAACCGGACCGGTCAATGAACCGGTGAAGTGACTGGTTCACTGGTTCAGTGGTTCAACCGGGGTTCAACTGGTTTAATTAAATATTAAATAAAATTATTAAAAATTTAATATATAATTTTATATATTTAAATTCATTAAAATTCATGAATTTTTAAGTAAAAAAATTTTAATAGAATTTAAGATATAATAAAAATTAAAGATGAAAAGTTCATTGATAATATTCAGATTGAGTTAAATTTATTGATAACTTTAAAACAACTAACTGAGGCAAAATTTCCACTCAAGCTGCAAAAAATTAAAGATCTTGCAGGCAACATTGTCAAGCCAAGGCTAATTATTCAAAACATCAATTCTCTTATACAATTCAATTATCCCTTTTTGGGCTGCCAATATACAATTCAATTGAATAACACATTGATGAAATTTCTTATTATACAACAAGCCTCTTATAACTAACCAAACCCTAACTAGATTCAACAAATTCAATGCTTTTCAACAACAAAAACTCAGAATACAGAGTTACAGACAACTCAACCTCCAAATCCATCCAAAAACAGAAAAACTAAGTGAAACAATTCAAATTAAATTCAGACTCACATTAAGGAACATCCCAACTCAGAACAACCCAACTCAGAACACAATTCCAATTCAGAATCTAGTACAAAAAATCAACTCAGAAGCCAGAATCTTAGAAATTGAAACTAAAGAAGCTGCGGCTTACTGGAGACACGGCGAGGGAGGAACGACCGTGGTGACAGTGAGCTAGAAGAGGATCATCAGTTTCTTTTTTTTATTTTAATTAAAGTTTCAAAACCAGATCAATTTCAGTACTGCACCATTCAAACAAAACAAATCAAATTCAAAACAACACAATTTACACAAAAATGTATAGATATATACACAAAATTGAATCAGAGGAAACAAATCTAGAGAGAAAAATAGAGAAACCGAATGAAGCCATTATAGACGAGGAAGTTGAAGGTGTGGTTGTCGCAGTTGTAGGTGAACTTGTTGTTGGAGGAAGGAAGCTTCTGGAGGCACTGGAACGACGGCGAGGAGAACAAGCACGTTGGCGACGGCGAGGGGAACAAGCACGTTGGCGACGGCGAGGGGAACAAACACGTTGGCGACGGCGAGAAGAACAGGGCTGAGTAGACGTTCGCGATGCCAGAAGCTTCAGAGTTCAGAGTTCAAGATGACAACGCCGCTGGAAGCTGCTTCGATCCGCGACGGTGGCAGTTTCGCTGACAGAAGCTCCGATTCGGCGTCAATTGTGGTAGTGACGTGGAGTTTGTTGGAGGAAGTTAGAAGAGGAAATTAGGGTTGAGGAGGTGAGGTGAGTGGCTTCGCGACGAGCACAGAGACGTTGAGGAAGAGAAGAGTGGCGGCGGCTGGGGGCTGATGGTAGCGGCGAATGGGGGCTGACGGTAGCGGCAGCTGGGGGCTCTGATAGGGTTAGGGATTTGAATGTGAGAGTGAGAGAGAAGAGAGAGGGGTAGGGACGTAGACGTAGTGCTGTTTGTTACTTTGTTGGGTTTTATTTTTTTTCCTTTTTTTTATTTTTTTAAGAGCAAAACGACGCCGTTTAGGATTATATTTTCAAACCAATAAACTGTAAAAAAACTAGCCGGTTCTTCTGGTTCACCGGTTAACCATCGGTTCGACCGGTTTTTTTACCAGTTTTTTGCCAGACGGTTTCTGATCTTACTCGGACCGGTTAGGTGACCGGTTTCCGGTTTTTTCGGTTGAATCGACCGGTCCGGTTCAGTTTTCAGAACCATGGTATTTTGTTAAGTGTCCGAAAAATTTGAATATTGATTAACTTAAACTTTCACTCAACCTACAACAACCTATTCCACTTTAATTTCTATCCTAGCTACCTATGATTCACTTTCCACACAGACACACACATATAAATTATATCATCTACTACTAAAACTTCTTTTGGGGGTATTATTCACACACACATATAAATTATATCACATATGCATCTACTACTAAAGCTTCTTTTGGGTACTATTTAAATCTTTTTTTAGTTTTTTTTTTTTGACTATGTACATTCTTTTTTCTCTCTTTTTTTTAAAGCAAATGTATATGATTCAAGTACTGAATGCATGAGTATGTATTCAATTCTCAAAATTTTCAATAAACCTAAAACACATTTTTTTCTCTACCACCGTTTTTCAATTCTGCTTTCCCATATTTACATGATGCACTCGCCACTAACCTAAACTAATTAAAGATCAAATTAAGAGCATTTATGGTTTTTCAGTTAGGGCTAGTGTTTGCTAAAATTAAGAATAAAGGGAATCAAAGAGGCTTAAATTTGGCTAACAATGGTAGTTTAAAAGGTAAGGTTATTTGAGTAAGTGAGCTAATATGAAACAATGACCTCAATCATATAAATACATGCAAATAAAAAAATATTGGATATCAAGAATCAAACAAGTCAAAGATTACAATTATAGAGAGAATGACACACACAAGAATAAAATAGTGGCTAAAGGTACATAAACCATACATTAAAGATTCAAATCTCACTAGGTTATGTACTCTAGTTCTAATCTATGTTCCACAAATTCTTATTCAAACAAGTTTCAATGAAAAGCTTTAATTCAAATTAATGGGATGCCCTAAAAAAATTTTCTTTCTTGGAGACTTATTATTTTAACCAAATTGCTTAAAAAATGTCATTTTTTTTCAAAAGAGGTTGGATGAGGATGTAATTCTAAATTTTTTCCTATTTTAACTATGATTCTTAGTTCTCAACATGCATAAGGAGAAAAGCTAAATCCTATTCTTTGCATTTATCCGACAACTAAAATTAAGGAAAAGAAAAAAAAAATATGTAGACACCAAGATAAACTAAAAGTAGACTAAAATAAATTTTTTTTTATATTATGTACATACCCAAAATGAAAATGCAACTAACTAGAGAAAATTCAAGATAATCAAATAGTAATAAAAAAAATTTCTAAGAAACATATAAAAAAATTATAAGGCATGCCTCAAATTTGAGAGTATGTAAATAAAATGAGATTAATGAATGATTTAAAATTAAAAATAAATAAATAATTACAAAATTTGTATAGGTTTTTAAAAATCTCACAAAATAGTTAATTTTTGTTAAATTAAAAATTTAAATTTTGAGAGTTTTAAACCCACAAAAAGTTATTTAAAACTGCCACAAAAGTTCAATATAAAATCCCAACTAAATACACACAAAATCTCCCACTAAATAGATTGTGGAGGTTTTGGTGGACCGTGTAAAGTTCAAGTATGGAGAGCTTGGATAAGCAATTTAGTTGTAAAGATTTTTTTTTCAAGCACTTGCCACTACAAGGTTTTTGTTTATTTGTGACAGTTTTTTTTTTAGGTTTATAACCCACACCAAATGGTTTGTGGGGGGTTTCGA
>NC_029794.2:24420816-24422967 GCF_000816755.2 Arachis ipaensis | reverse complement strand
AAACCCCCACAAACCATTTGGTGTGGGTTATAAACCTCCAAAAAAACTGTCACAAATAAACAAAAATCTTGTAGTGGCAAGTGCTTGAAAAAAAAATCTTTACAACTAAATTGCTTATCCAAGCTCTCCATACTTGAACTTTACGCGATTCACCGTGCGCTCACTATAATCAGGGAGGGATCACAGAGACTTTACAAATCTTCACCTTCAGCTAGCGGATCTTTAGGCTGCTATGACTAGTGCGCATCCCAAGTCCATCGTCTAGCTCTTTTCTTCTTTCCTTGTTTCTTACGATGACTCATCGTGAAAAAATGTAAAGAGAATATGTTAAAATATAAACACAAGTGAAGCAAGTAAGATGAGTGAATTCTAAGACAAGGATATAATAATTGAAGAAATAAGCATAATCAAATGACATCCATTATTTAATTATCTTTAAATTACAAGTGTCTAAGTATAACAATTTAAACCATAAGGTGCCTAATTGATTTTAATAAAAAACTAAGTGTGAAAAATACTTCAATTAAGCAAAGCAACACTTAAGGTAAAAATTGATGCAAGGGAAAGTAAAGTTATAATATACTAAAGTGAGATGAATTGTATAATATGTGACATGAAAAAAAGCAATGTGTGTATTCTAAGTATGCGCATAGTATAGAACACACACATTAATCACTTAAAAGCATTATGTCACAAACAACAAATCAAGTATTCGATTCCCTTATATTAGTGCGCCAAAGTTTTTTTAAAGATAACTTGAAATTTAAAGCAAACAAACAAGTCCAAAGAGCTCAAAAACACTTGGGTGCTAAAAGAATTGATGCAATTGTGATGGATTGTGCAAAAGAAGAGCTTTAGCGTGTGTGATGTTGTGATTGAAATTCAATTTTTTTTAAAGAAGCCAACTTGGCATTTACACACAACATAAACACCCAAAACTCAATTAACAAATGATTTTGAGCACATTACAATCCTTTATCACAATGAGACTTAATGAATCATGCCAAGCACAATCAAACCTCCTAAATCACATAGTAGCTACAACATGCAATTTAAAATGGACAATGGGCATAAAGACATATAATTGAACACTTGGCATGCAAAAGTAAAAACAACAAGAAATAGCACAAACAAACATTCTTCCAACATCAATTCATACAAATTTAGCATTTTCAACACAAAATCAGCAGTAATATCCATTGATTAAGTCAATTTCCAACACTTTTAGTTGCAATTCAATTAGCCAATAAGCATTAATCATTCCAAGTTCAAATACAAAATCCACAATAACAAAGCATATCCAACACAATAGCATCAGTTCAGTTTAATAATCCAAACACTTTTCAGCAACTCAAAGCCTAATAATCCTAATTCTAACCTATCCTAACCACCTAAAATCTACTAACAGAAAATTAAATCTAACTAAAGCCTAAGACTAAGCAACAATTAAAACCTAAATTAATAAAAATAATCTAAAACAAACTATAAAATGGTGGTTTAATAAAAAAAAACATGGAGTGCAGAAAGTGATAGAAAAAAGAAATGGAAGAAGTGCAGTGGCACTATGATGTTGTCAGAGCCAGAGGTGGCAGATGGTTGGTCACTGAAGGTTAGGAAGCTCGCTGGGAAACTGGAATAAGGGCTGGAGTTGAGCCCTGCTCTATTTTGCTGCTCTGATGACTCTGTCTCAGGAGAAAGAGGGGTGAGCTAGAGAGCCAGAGTGCGAGGTTGTGAGGAGAAGAAGATGGCCGCAGTGGTGCTATGTGGTAGCTGGCGGCAAGACAGAGAAGGCGAGAGACAGGGGATGAGAAAGAGAGAATGGGTTTTGTGACACGTTATTTGGTGATGGTGGAAGAAGAAGAAGAAAGGCTCGACGATGATGATGGAGTGGGCTCGATGGACATGGCACGAGGAGGATGGTGTCTCTGAGGTGTGGTGAATCCGAATAGAAAGGAGAATAAAAGGAGGAGAAGGAAGGAAGAAGAGGAGTTTCCGGCAATGGGTGGCGGCACTGTGGTGATGAAGGTGATGAGGGATAAGGCTTGGTAATGATGGTGGTATGGGAAGAAGATGATGGCGTGGAGAGAGAGAGAGAGAGAGAGAGAGAGAGAGAGAGAGAGAGAGAGAGAGAGAGAGAGAGAGAGAGAGGAG
>NC_029794.2:24417624-24420744 GCF_000816755.2 Arachis ipaensis | reverse complement strand
AGAAGCTGTGTGTGAGATGAGAGACGTGGGATGAGATTTTTACCCACTCAAATTGTATGTTAGATGGTGGCCTAGCTAGGGAGATTCCCAAAAGATTTGCCGATGTGATTTCTACTCCCTTTAACTTTTCTTTGATAACCTCCACCTCTTGATTGTCGACTTCTTCCACATCATCTTCATTGCTCAAGTTGTGTCTTGAAGATTGTGCATATTCCTCCTCAACATCGCTTTCATGCCCAACGGAAAAAAGTTTAACAAACTCATTGAGGTGATTGGTTAATGTAGAAGTGTTCTCAATGATGGAGTTCGTTTCTTGCTCAACTTCTCCTAAACCCTCAACCACTCCTTCCGATTTAATACACTCATACTCCTCCTCTTGTTACAACTTACTCCTCAACTCTTCTTCTCTCACTTGAGATTCCGAGCTATCTTTCACTCCACTCTCTTTGGTTGGCTCTATTTTTGAGCATTCATCCATTGGTCGTACAAGAGAAGAGAGGGTAGGTATGCTTGCGATGATCCGGTCCATCAATTTCTTGAGGTGATTTAGTTGCCCGTCTCTCCCTTAGAAGACATATTGAAGTTCCTTTTGTTCTTAGATCAACGGTTGAAAGGGTTCTTCTATCGAGAGTTGTAGTGAAAACAGGGTTGGTTGTATTGAAGGAAGTCATGGTGCATGAGAAATGGTGTTTCAAGAGGAATATAGGGGTGCATGGGAGGTAGTGTTTCAAGAGTATAAGAGTAAGAATGTTGAAATGGTTTTCAAAAATTAGTTGTTCATAAGACTCATATGAATAGTGGTAAGATGGATATAGATTTGGATCCCACAGAGGTAATTGGTGGTGGTGAGATAGAGTTTGAGAGTATTGTGGTTGAGGAAAATGTTGAGGGTAAAAGTCATATGAATAAGGTGGTTGAGGTTCATAATCATAGCAAGAACCACCATAGTCATTAGGTTGGGTATGCACCATCGGATGGATTGTGATCATAGTGGTGTGGAGATGGTTTATGCCATGGTTCTTGAATGTAAGTCTTCTCCATCGATTGATAATTGATTCCTTGGTGCAAATCATCATTGAAATGTCCATTTCCAACAATATTCCCACAACCATACAACTCAAAACCATAAGGATGAGAATTCATAGCAAAAGAGCAAATATAAACAAAGAATATCAAGAAGAAAAAATACAAACTCCTAAATACTATCAAAGACAAAAAATAAGCAAAAAGCAAGCTATTTACACTATTCACATATTCATAATAACCAATAACAAGTACACATTGCAATTTTCCAGTAACGGCGCCAAAAAATTGATGTACATTAAATACCGATTTAGAAATTCACAAGTTATAAAAGCTCAAATGCGTTGTAGATATAGTCCTAAACCGGTAATAACGCTATCAAAATTTAGTAAAAAATGTCACAAGTTCAAATCAATAACTAGGAGTTTTAATTCCGGGATGTTCTCCCTTAGACTTGCAATAAGGTGCACATCATTGGCTATGAAAATCAGGGTTTGAACGCAATTACGGGAATGTAAATCGATTAGAAATTAAAAAAAAAGCAAGTTACAAATAAATCTCAAGAAAATAAAATCAATGAGCAAGTAAATGACGAACTAAGCAAACATGGAATAAAAAGACAATAATTAAAGTGATAACTTCACTAGAAACAACTAAATTGAGCTAGAAATGATTAAGGAAATAAACTAATAAAGAGGTGGAATTCAAGTTCTTAAAAGGTATTGGCTAGAGTTGAGATTCAAGAATTTCTATCCTTGTCATTAACTATAAACATGGTAATTTTTAAGAGTTCATCTCACTTCGTCAACCTCTAAACATTGAGGAACGTCAAGTAGGCATAATTGATCTAATTTACAAATCCTAACCAACTTACTAATTGAGTTTAGTAAATGGTTAGTGTTAGTGAAAACAAAATCAACTAACAACTCTAAATTATCAATCAATATTGGACATTAATGACTCAAGTTCACCAAATTTTTTTAACTCAAGCCAAGAATGTAAAAATCTACTCCATAATCAATGTAAACATTTTATCAAACACTTGATATGCATGAAAGAAAATCATTATAAATTAGAAGAATTAATAAAAACTACAACTAACTAAAGCAAGAAATTAATACTAACAACTCAAACAAGCATATATAAAACTTAAAACATCAACTTCATTCACGAAAATCAAGAATTCACATAGTCATCAAAATGGAAAATGAAGCAAAGTAGACTTAACAAGAAATCTAAACAATGTAGTGTAGAAAAAAAACAAGAAAATAAGTTCAAAACTACAAATTAACAAGATTGAAATCCAAAACTAGAAGCAACATTGAATTAAATCCTAGAAAATTTAGAGAGAAGTTGGAGTTTTTCTTACTAAAAACTATGAACAAAATTAAGAAAAATGTAAAAATGGTGTGTATGTGAGTGTGTGTGTTAGCCCCCTTTATGAATTGCTTCAAATCTGGCCCCAAGTGGTCTAAAATGGGCCAAGATGACCCCAAATCGCGAGTTATGTGCTTTTTAAATGAGGCACGCAACCAAACTTGTGCGTGCGCAGGGACGGATCCAAAAATATTATTATGGGAGCCAATAATATATATAATATTAAAAATTATGCAAAAAATTATATAATGTAAGATGTATTATAAAAATTTACTGATAGAGAATATATTTTAAAGTGTAAAAAATATGTGTACCTTTTACTAACAAAGTGGACGACTCTTCATATCATAAAATTCATCGATAATAGAATCTGTATCAAATTTTTTAGCAATTTTTTCAATATAATTAAAAGACAATTAGCAAGAAATTCATCTTTCATTTTGTTTTTGAGTCATTCTTCATAATATTCATAGCTAAAAAAGATATTTCAGTTGTAGCAGTTGAAACAAAGAGAATTAATATCAAATGGATAAAAAAAATGGTCACAAGAAAAAAAAGAATTCATTTGATGGGATTTGAAATTTTTTATTTAATTAAAAAATATTAGTAATATTTTTTTCAGATTTTTTGAATATTGTTACTTATTTTTTAGATATTAAAAATTATTAATATTTAAATTAGACTGAACTTTTATTTATATTAAATTAAATATTAAATATT
>NC_029794.2:24414173-24417242 GCF_000816755.2 Arachis ipaensis | reverse complement strand
CACAGGTGGGTGCGTGCACACAACACATAATTTCTTATTACTGCGTTTCTTTGAGAAATCTCCACTTCTGCATGCTTTTCATCTATCTCCCCAAGCCATCCTAGGCTCCTAAACCATAGACAACTTGAACAAACACATCAAGGCATCGAATGAAAAAATGAAATTAATTCGACGATTTTTAAAGCACAAAAAGCATATTTAATCAATTAAGCTCAAATAGGAGAAATTTCATAAAAGCATGCAATTAGAAGGGCTAAATGCAACTTAAATTGATAAATTCCTCTTTTTCAATCCAAACATTATAGTAAAATATGAATTTATCAACTCCTCCACACTTAAACAAAAGCATGTCCTCATGCTACTCATTAAGAAGGAAAAAATAAGGGATACCAACACTTATTAAATGTAAGCTACCTAACACTCATTCAAATACTCTACCTACTTCTATCTATTTGGTTAAAATATTTGAATTTTCAAGAACATAAATGAACATAGAGGGTCAAAACAATATAGCAATCAATCCAATCCACCAATCAATTTGAGTTTTGAAAAAAAAAAAACTTGCAAGATGAGATTTCTATGAGATAAGGAAACAAAGAATTGAGCAATCAAACCCTCACCGGACGTATTAACTCTCTTATTGCTCTAGTGTATAGGATTGAATCACTCAATTCTCTTCTAACCTTGCTTTCTAAAACTTGTTCTCCTTCTAACAATCAACAAATATTCAATGCATACATACAAATATCATGAGGACTTTAGAGGGTTGTAATGAGGCTAGGGTAAGGTTAGGATGTATTTGGTTAAGTGTACAAAAAATTTGAAAATTGATTAGTTTAAACTTTCACCCAACCTAAAACAACCTACTCCACTCTAATTTCTATCCTAACTACGCTTGATTCACTTTCTACACACACCCATGCACATATAAGAGAAAATTCAAGATAATCAAATAACAATAAAAGAAATTCTAATAAACATAATAAAAAAAGTTATAAGGCAAGTGTTTGAAAAAAAAAATCTTTACAACCAAAATTGTCGATCCAAGCGCGAAATTCAACACTATTTAAAGTTTATAAATATCTCTATTTATTTTTTAATTTTTTACAATTTCATTGATTAATTCATCCCGATGGCTGACTCTTCAATTTCTGACACATTAAAGAGAGTTTCTGGTGGAAGCCATTCCACCGGAGATGCCATTGACATGTTCAGTAAGTTCTCCATTCTTTTTGAGAAAAATAGTTTCTTTGTATTTTTTGTGAAAAATACTGTAAGATCAGCATTTACATTTTTGTTTCATTATTAACTTTTGTTTTTCAGAATTCTCGTCATTCTTGCATTTCTCTGTTTTCGTACTGTTTACCTCTGTTCGGTATCAAGATCTCCATTTTTGGTAAGTTTTTCTTGATGACATTGAAGCTAATTCTTTTTTAATGTCACTTTAATCCATTTTATATATGTTGAATTGTCAAAAAGAACTACTACAATGTATTTTCTAATTTGATGACATTGAAACTAATTCATCACATGTTTTTTTTTTTTTTTGTATTTTCTGTGAGAAAAAAAATACTGTTTGATCATTCTTAACATTTGCCTCAGTATTTTTTTTTCTATTCAGCTTCTAACACATTGAAGAGATGAATGGCTATAAGATATAGATGTTGAGTCTGTTCTGCTAAAAAAAATTCTTAAAACTTGTGTTTGTCTGACTTATTTTTCACTTGGAAAAAAGGGTGGTTATTATAAACTAATCTATGATGTCTTTTGGTATAAAAGTATCCAACAAAGTGATCGCTATTGCATTTTTTCTATGGTAAGTAGATATTTGGTGTTAGAATATAATTAGGATCAATTAGCATTATTTAGTATATCTGAATATTTATTATAGGAGATTACGTTTTCATTATTATGATTCTCTTAGTACCAATAAATACCCTTTTATATTGTATCATTCCAGACAACTTGAATAGACAATTTGATTACACTCAATAATACACAAATCCTTCCTCCAGTTTAGTCTCTTGTTTCTAACATGGTATCAGAGCCATGGTATCCTCCTTGAAGAGGATAGGTTGTTTTCCTTGCGGTGAAATCATCGTAGTTTTTGCAATTTTTTTTCTATGACATTTTTCTTTACCTTTTGTCATTCCTTTGATGCTTTTTCACCTCATTGACTAGCCTATTCTCTCCGTCTTGTGTCTTTTCGAGTTGAATGATCAAACACCAATGCCATCCGCTGTTTTCCTATTCTCATGAAGAAATCATATAGTTTTTGCTCTCTTTCGGCAGTTCCGTCCGCGTTCTCTCGTGGCAGTTCTGTCTGCGTTCTCTCGTGGCAGTTTCGTCTGCGTTTCTTTCCGGCAGTTCCGTCTGCACTTCCTTCAGACAAGCGGCAGTTCCGTCTGCGCTTCTTTCCGGCAGTTCCGTCTGCACCCGTTTTAGAGAGTTTATGCATTTTTTTTCTTTTTTCTTTTTATTTCGTTATTTTAAATAAGTTTCAAACTCAAGTTGTCACTTGAGTTTGAGGGGGGATGTTAGAATATAATTAGGATCAATTAGCATTATTTAGTATATCTGAATATTTATTATAGGAGATTACGTTTTTATTATTACGATTCTCTTAGTACCTATAAATACCCTTTTATATTGTATCATTCCAGACAACTTGAATAGACAATTTGATTACACTCAATAATACACAAATTCTTCCTCCAGTTTAGTCTCTTGTTTCTAACATTTAAGACAAATACCCCAAAAAGAGATCATATATAACCAGTTATTTCTAATCTTTATCCATAGGCCATTACTCAATTTAGTTTTAAATAGTTGCACAACTACCAAAATGGTATAGCTAAAATGATCAATCCTTACCCTAATAAAAAATATATCTTATTATCATCCTAAACACTAAAGCCTCCTTTATATGAATTCATGTGTATTTAACATCGTATATCTTTCAATCAGTCATGTTTGGACTAAATCATCAAAAGAATAAATAAATAACTATTATTTTAATATATTAATTAAATTTAGATTGTCTTTAGCATGAAATCAAAATAAAGTTTA
>NC_029794.2:24400976-24414157 GCF_000816755.2 Arachis ipaensis | reverse complement strand
CTAAGGAAATAAAAAATGACCAAATAAAATTATTTAATTGAAATTTTTTGACCCATTATCTAAAAGTTTTTTCTTGTTATTAAATATATTTCTAAAAATATATTATTTGATATTACCCCTGCTGACAAATCAAATTCCATTAGAGTGTTTGTTTTTTATGTTTAATAAATAAAAAAATTTAGCAATGTGTTAAAAATTGTGTTAATCTAGTAAGACTAAGTTCAAGTATTTATATATGGTGACTTAAATAAACATCTTTTGTTATTGCTAAAGATAATTGCACACATATTCAAATCAGACCTATATTTTTATATATGTCTCTGATTATGGATTGAACATGTTATCCTTAAGATCGTGAGCGCATTGGTAATGATAAGACCTACTTCTATTTAGTTAGGTTTTAGTATATGTGTAAGTAGGACTTGCATAGTATTTTATATATAAATTCTATATCTAATAGCCTATTACAAATAGTTGTTATAATCCCATTATCAAAATTGATGTTTAAGCGATTGAATCCGATCACATCTAGCGATTTAATTGAATACACATGCTAATCTATTTAGATGGCATAAACATATATACATTTGACCATATTATCAACATAAACGCTCACTATATATTTTAACAATTTTGCTAGGAAAAAGAGGGAGTCCAACCAACAACAAGCCAACAAGTATTTTTAAACTATATTCTATATTATTTAATTGTCATTAATTAGTAATTATTTAAATTTTATTTTGTAAAAAATATAAAATTAATGATTATTAATTACCTCTTCTTATTCTAATTCATCTTTTACCATTTATTACGCAAACCCTAATTTCTTTTTTTTAAAAAATTTTGAAATTCTAAAAAAAAAACACCAAAATATAAGATAAAAAATCATCTAAATTCTAAGAAAAAACATACAAAATATATGAAAAAGAATCATCCAAAACTAATAAAAAGAATCATTCAAATCTTAAAAAAAACATACAAAACACAGGAAAAAGAATCATTCAAAACTAATAAAAAGAATCATCCAAAATTTAAGAAAAAAAAATAAAAAACTAGTTAAAAGAATCATTCAAAACCAAATAGGAGGAGGAGAAGAAGAGCCCCAGGGTAGCCGGTGACGATGTCTTGGACGGCGTTGCATGGACGGTGGAGGACTCGCGGTGGTGCGGAAGCCACGGAGACTGCACATTGTGAGTGGAAGAGTCGCCATGGATCGGAGTAGTTGATAGCGTGTCACGAATGGAGCCCCGCGGTGGCTGCGTCGCGACAGAAGGAGAGACATGGGATGAAGGGGCCACAGTGCGATGAAAGACGCGGCGGTGGTGGTCGATGGGTCAAAACTCCATGGACGATTGCTCTTTGCCGGAAGCCTTGCACCACGACGGCAGCACTTACGACGGAACTCCGAGAATGCGGGAAAGAGGTTGTTCGGGCGTTGAGTTCTTCGGCACAATTGGTCAAGCACAAGCACAGAATGCATACTGGATGATGGAAGGGTAAGGGAATTTCCGTGAATGACGTTCTTGTTGCTAGCCTGTCAGGTTAATACCAAATCCTAATTTTTCAAAATAATCATTAATGATAATTATTCAAATTATAATTTATTAAAATAAATTAAAATTATTATAATTAAGTGAGTTGTACAAGTTGGTTGGTTAAGAAGTTGGTTTCTTATACTTTTCCATATTTTAATTATCATTATTTAGTTATAATCTCTACTTTTTTACTAATCATGTATGATGTTATTAGTGATGGAGGCTAATGATCAATCCTAACCAGGGACGGATCTATGTTCTTGGTTGCTGGGGCAAGCACCTCCCCACTACAATTTGAAATTTTTTTTAGTAGTATATGATAATAATATTTATTTGTCTCTATTAAATTATTAAATTTGTCCTCACAATAATTTTTTACTCAACTTTTGGTACATAATAATTAATTTAAGAATTTCATATTAGATATCTATTAGAATAATCAATTATCAATTTAAATGAGATTAGTGTTCTTTCTTAGAAATTAACTTGAAAGAGTATTATTTATCTTCTCTTAAAATAAGCTTTAGTTTTTTTTTCTGTAGCAACTACATTAATTGAAAGAACTTTCTCAACTATATATGAATATCAGTAAGAGTTGATTTCTAATTTCTACAAGCACTTAAGTGGGTAACTCAAGGCTTAGCATAAGCACATGAAATCAAGTATTATCATTAAAAAATTTAAAAAACTTAAGTTTTTAATGTATTTATTTTGTAGTTATTAAATGAAAAAATTTAAAACCTTCCACTAATACTAAGATTGTCATGTGTCTTTAGGACACATATTAGCTAAACCCAAATTATTACTATGTTATATATATTTTGCTCCCACTATCAAAATTTTCTAGATCCATCACTGATCCTAACACATTAGTTATCTTGTTTTAAAGATTATAAATGGCTTGATCTTTTGTTCATAGAGAAGGTTTATACAATTTCTCTTAGCTTAATAATTAACTATTGCGTGAAATATCTCTTATGAGTGTGCTTTAAGATGTCTTTTTTTTTTAAATCTTTTTTGGATAGCTACTCAACCTGACATCTGTCTATTACCTATCTATCCTATTTACCCAGATATCAGTCTTATGAGAATATACAATTAATAATTTGGTGAAAAATAATTTTTGAGTATGCAAAAGTGTGTATGGCGTTTATGTGAAATATGTTATGAGTCAAAGGGTATTAGTCTATTGCTTATCTATCCTATCTACCCAGATATCAATCTTGTGAGATCAGACAATTAACAATTTAATGCAAAAATACTTTTCAGTATGCAAAAGAGTGTACAATGTTTATTTAATATAGGCTATGGGTCAAAATATACCATCCATCTTGGTTTTGATACTAATATAAAATCCCTAGATTAGAACTATTCTTGTTGTTATACATGTTAGTCTAAAACTTTCTATCCTATTAGCATGTATGTTTGACAATTTACAAATTAGTTCAATTTCACTTTTGGGTATACAATAGGGTGTATGTCTTTTTTATTTTTTAGGCTATTGAGTGAGACTATACAACATATGTTGAAAAATGAGACTTTTGAGACCAAAAGAAACAGACATGTAGGCTTGACACTCTTTAAAAAAGTTCAACGTCACTTTTGAAAATGGGTTAGAGTGTCTAGCATTTTATTATTTTATGATATATTCAAATTATTTTAATATATCTTATTTGTTGAAAATGATAAAACTCCAGAAATTAGAAGTGCTCTTGTTTTTATTCCAGATTCATGCCAATACGTTTTACCATGTATTAGGCTTTTGTGATCTTTCAAAAAATGGTTACTCCCTCTTTGGTGACCATTAGATTTTATATATTAAAATGACACTACTAAAAATGGATGTCTATCTCCGATCCTCTTTACTTATGATTGATATCCTGATATTACTTGTTGCAAATAAATATATAATCTCATCCATTGAAGAATTCTGTCTACAAAAATATGGAACATAGATGAAAATTTTTTATGACAAAGAAGGTCTGTATATTTTAAAACACTCACTCATGTACTCTTGTTCTATTATCCAAAGATCCCTATTATCTAAAGTCATTAATAATTTGTTAAAACATATTTTTACTTCTACCAAACCTTGCTTCTTTATTAATACTCTTGGTGCACGAAATTGTGATGTCCAGGCTCGAACAATCCCTGGCAACGTGAGCAACTTGGTACGCGTAATCGTGATTACACGTTAATTATGTAAAATTCATGGCTCTTTCTTTCCCCGGCAATGGCGCCAAGAACATGGTGCCAATACCACGGTTCACAACTTCGATACAACTAACCAGCAAGTGCACTGGGTCGTCCAAGTAATACCTTACGTGGGAACAGCAGAGCTCCACACCTTAATCTATGGAGTGTAGAAACTCTACCGTTAGAAATACATAAGTGAAGGTCCAGGCATGGCCGAGATGGCCAGCCCCCTATTGTGATCTAAGATAGCATACAACTGATCAAAGATCAAAAGCTGATCAAAGATGCCTAATACAATAGTAAAAGGTCCTATTTATAATAAACTAGCTACTAGGGTTTACATGAGTAAGTAATTGATGCATAAATCCACTTCCTGGGCCCACTTGGTGTGTGTTTGGGCTGAGCCTGAGTGTTGCACGTGTAGAGGTTCTTTTTGGAGTTGAACGCCAGTATTTGTGCCAGTTTGGGCGTTCAGCTCTGGTTTTGGCTCCTTTTCTGGCGCTGGACGCCAGATTTGGGTAGAAAGCTGGCGTTGAACGCCAGTTTACGTCGTCTATTCTTGGCCAAAGTATAGACTATTATACATTTATGGAAAGCCCTGGATGTCTACTTTCCAACGCAATTGGAAGCGCGCCATTTCAAGTTCTGTAGCTCCAGAAAATCTACTTTGAGTGCAGGGAGGTCAGAATCCAACAGCATCAGCAGTCCTTCTTCAACCTCTGAATCTGATTTTTGCTCAAGTCCCTCAATTTCAGCCAGAAAATACCTAAAATCACAGAAAAACACACAAACTCATAGTAAAGTCCAGAAATGTGAATTTAGCATAAAAACTAATGAAAACATCCCTAAAAGTAACTAGATCCTACTAAAAACATACTAAAAACAATGTCAAAAAGCGTATAAATTATCCGCTCATCAACTCTCATATTGGACTAGGTGATGGCATATAATGATCTCTAATATTATTATTGTATGGTAGATACTGTATGAATGAATCATGTAATGAATATTCCATTCTTTGACTAAATTTTCATAAAGTCCTTAAAAGCTAGACTCTCATATGAGTTAAAGCATTTGACGATATCTTACTTGTAGAAATACATCAAAATTCAAATATCAAAACTGTCCTTCTTGTTATATAGTTCAATGGCAACACTTATTATGATATACCATTCTTTTTAGAATTTTTAAAAAGTGGTTAGTACCTCTTCTTAGGCCAATAGATTTATTTTATAATGTATTACCACCGCTAAAAATTGTATGCCTTCTTCTGAACCTCTTTGTCTGTGATTGCTATTCTGATATTAGTTCATTCTATATAAATCTTTAAATGATAAGACCAAAAAAATCTATCCATTAAGAAATTATTTTTACAATGTATGGAACTTATGATTATTTTGTATGAGAAAGTAGGTCTCTATATTCCAATAAAAAAAATCCTATACTGTTATTTGACCATCTACAGATCTAATACATTTAAATTCATTAATAATTCCAAATTTGATGTTTCTCTATCTTTTTTGGGTCGAAGATTCACTTCTTTATTCAACTTAGTCGATACAAATAAAAATTCTCTTGTTTATTTGTAGCTATCAGGGACTATATAGCATTGATTTATAATGAATTAATTCTTTTTAAATTATATATCAGAATTAATTGTTTATTGTATGAACAAATCATATAATGAATCTTTCTTAATTTTTCTTTTGAATAGATTTTGATAAAGTATGGTTAGGTAACATTTTTTTTTACTTGCAAGAATCTCAATTGATTCAACATGCCAATTCAACCACCTTGTCCTGGTTTAAATGTCCATTCCAATATCTCAATAACTGCGGAAATAAAATAGGATTACTAAAACTATCATGATAAAAGCTTGTAGTGGCTAATTACATCAGTTTCAGGTAATTAAATTATTTGATTTACATTCAAAGTTAATTAGCGTATCCAAAATGCGAAAAATTTTACTATCCAGTAACACTTTAAATAAAAAAAATTCATTTAGATAACTTAATATCATAAAAATAATCAAGTTTTATCGTGATTATAACCCATCATCACTTTAGGTCCTTTGGTGTTAGATTAGTTGAGGCCAATTTGTCAAACCAAAATTTTAAAAGTTTTAAACAAATTTTCATTTTTAATTATACTATCAAATTTTTCATGATTGGGGTGATCTGGTTCATATTCATTGCAATATATCAACTATATATAACTTACAGTATACTTTAAACTTGATTCTAAAATCCACAAACATATTACTAATGAAGATTAATATAAATACTGCATTGCAATTATAAATAATGTATTGATACACTTATCACATGAAAGTCACATAAAATTTACCTTAAAATGCATTAACCTATTAATTTTATATCAAAGTCATTTACTATACTTCGAAATAACCAAAAACCATACATTAGCATACTTATGGCTAAACTAATACGAAAACCAAAATACTACACATATCAAAATATAGAAACCTCTAAACATTGTCAATCTATTTCCATAGCTGTATCAAAATTTAGGAACCAAAATACTACATATACCAAACAACATACTGAAATCCAAACATGCTATTAATCATGCATTATGCCTAATTATTAGTCTCACTAATTTGTATTTTATACCTTTTTCCACCCTTGCGGCTGAATTTGTTGGTGAAAAATCCCAATTCATCTTCATGTGTCAACATTTATAGGTAAAGACTGTTTCATTCCCATGAGAGCTTTTTTACATGGGGTTTTCTCTTTGAGGTCGGTGACACTGTCTTTGATACCATCCTGATAAAACCAAAGTTAGAATATAATATTTTTTTATGAAAAAAATACTGAACAAAAAAAATGCTTCCTAGCAATTATATTATATGAGCTCACCACAGAAAGCATAGAATCAATGTCATTTTGCATATTAGCCAAAACTGCCGATACATCAATTGAGTCACTGTACCCATTGTATTATAAAAAGGCACCCAAAAAACTTACTTATACATTATAATATAAATGCCAATATAGTTAATATTTCCAGTGTCAAAAAGAAATAACTACAGCACATATAGTTATAGCATCAGAGGCGGAATTATGTACTTTCTTGGGGTGATTCATCTCTACAATCTCCTCATCATCACATATTTTCATGATGGTATAGACCTGGTCATACTGCCTAATGTTCGATGATTTAACGTTAACCTTGAAAAGTAACTTCCTATCCATCATGGTTTTCAAAGTTGGAAGGTATCCATCCCTATCAAAAGCCTGGGGTGTTTATTGACATCAAACACTATACTTGTTAAAGAAAAATAAAAAACGACAATATATCTTACATAATACTTCGTCCTTGATCTGGTCAACTTGCCTCCCACATAACTGTACCATTTTTCTATCCCACATTAACAATGTTATACTACCCATTCTATCACATGCCATCACCTTAATTGTGTACCTGATTCAAACACGTCAAAACATCAATAACACGAAGTAGGAACCCAAAAGAACATTAATAAAATCTGAAACATAAAATATGCATTTATAAATTTAACTTATATCTCACACACCCCCCTAAGTGATGCAGCTCCGTGAGTGTGACCATATCTACCACACTCATATCTGTTTTCAATAGGAGTTTTTACTTTCTTCGAACATTTTCGACATAATTTGTAATACCAATCATCCTTATCAGAGTTGATTGAAACTATTGTACCAGCAATCCATATAGGCCCTTCCTGCAAATAATAGCATGGAAATTTTAATATCTGGCAATGAAAATAGACTAAGTAGATTCTTGTACAAATTGTCCTTGCGTATGTTGAGCTGATAGCTTCTTCTATAGTTTTAACATCTCCCCCTTTTTAGCTCGTCGGCACCAGAACACGGGACATGAGATGAAACTTGACTAATTCTGGTCGAGTTTGCCGGTTTCCCAGCAAGCCTCCTACAAAATTATTAAATATAGACTTTAAATCCCATACACAAAAATTTTCTTCTCGCATAATCATTCATTGTGGATGTTAACTAACCTGTTACGAAAATCTCTAACCCCTTCCATATCAGGATTAATATGTAACTTGAAATATTCAAAGTGACTCTGCACTGATATTTTTCTATAAGAGATTATTGATTATTGTGAGCCACATGTTCTTAGACTGTTAATGCAATTAATAGTAAGCAAAACAATAACCCATCTAGTTTAAACGCATACCATTCCAACGGCTCGATTTAAACCATTGAGCTATAACTATCAAAGGCTCCACCCTCTCTTCCTCGAGATATGGTAGAATTTGGTCTACTATGCTTCCAAAGAACATACAACCAATACTATTATTTCTGCATCACAATGTCAGAATAATAAAAATTTTGTTAATAGATGCAGTCATAACCAAAGTGAACAAATTAAACTATTATTGAGAACTCTTACTCAAGGTCTTTGATCAAAACATCCAAACGCTTTGTCTCCCTACCTTTGTTAGTAATAAACTCTCTTGGATCCTCTTTTTCAACCACTTCACCAATGACATCTACACAACAATGAAAAGTCTAAACCAAATTAATTTTCTCATACGGCACATTTGTTAGATCAATGTATAACTTGTAATATATTTGTAAAAATTTTATGTTACCTATGAGTATTGAATCATCGATCTTGTCAGCTCCCAGTAGCTCCGAGATAGGCTTAAAAGAAAATACCTCTAGAGGAAAACTGGGATAAAGTATTGGAAGAACAGTGGTCTCCTGTGAAAAATTTATGGTCCATCTATTTGCAGTTGTCCTGATTTTCTCTTTCTTATCCACCACTATGTAGTTAGACATTATGTACATGCTAAACTCCACAACATTACCTCTCCACTTCTTGATCAATGGTTTTGGATTGAAGTTTGGATCCTACTACCCTAGAAATTATGAAAACAACATATCAGTTAGAAATAATATTAGAAGCTAGAAAATAATCAGATATACCATATATCCAACATACTTATTTTGATATCCTGAAGAACTATTTCAATGCCATTGATTTTCTTGTCAATGAACCTGTTTGGAACTTCCTATAAATGCACCATATAAACCTTGAAATTCCATTGAAGTTACGTTGGATTAACTTTCATTAACCTATCATATATCTCTATCATGTTTATGCAAGTTTGGAATGAAAATACACTCACTATTTTTGGGTGGGTAACACCCTCAAGGAACTTCAAGTTTAACGTAATGTTAATGGACGTGTCCTCAGTAGCATTTTATAGGCAAGTTTGAATTTTGAAGAACATAAGAATATGATTTTACCATGCTAGTCCATTATTTTATTCACACAACTGTATATTGTTTAGTTTTCACATGTCAACCAGTGGAGCTATACACTTGTCAAGCACAGAAAACTCCACTTATCGAGCAGCAATCTATCTACTATATTTTTATTATATAGTAATAGATAATACTACTCTATATAAATGAAATTCTTTCTTCATGTGTATGTGAACATTTGTCAATACGCCATTGAATTGTTTGAGGTCGCTTCGAGAAGGATCATGGAATTCGCATGAAACAAATATTGTTGTTTATGTTAACTAGTGGAGGGCCTGCGCTTTGCGTGGATGCTGTAAGCGATTTGCATTGTATTTGTACGTATTCCATAACACTATTAAATATATGATATATGAAGCATTACTTGATTTGTTTGGGTTCTCAACTACATTTATTTCTTCAATTTATTGATTTATTTATTAAAATACAGTGATAACAAATATTTGGATAAATGTATATTCTCCCAAATTTGACTGGTCCTATAAGATTGTGTCCAAAAAGTCCAATCTTATATTTCAAGTCTTTTCAATTTGCAAAACATCATAATTATATGTAACTAAAATGCTCATAAGATATAAAAAAACAAAAAGAATAATGTAACAAAAATTATGAAAAGTTATTTTTTCACGTCCTGTTGTAGCTAAATTTATTTTAAAAAACTTAAAATTTAAAGTTGATGATTTTCGAAGATGCATTTAAAATATAATAGTATTCGTCAATGTCCCATATGATGACAACTGGTCTAGTGTATGGTGGATGCCATCTCAAACTTTTCAAAAATCACCAATTCCTATGCGCATCATTTAACCAATAATAAATTTTCACCTACCAATTCAACCGTTATACTTGTTTTGGAGGAATCAAACCTCTATCTCCAATGCTTTCTAATAGTAGCAGCCATTGAATCACTTCTTCTACTTCATGCTTTCTTCGGAATACTGGCACGCTAGCGACGATACTCAAAAGCTGATCAGTGAGACTTCTAGATCTGTGATTGAGAGAAACATTATGTGGCCCAGTGCTCAACTTATTCCTTTGTTTAGGTTCATAGTCACACACTCCAAATTGGGTATAACCCGCCAAGCTACACCTAGATCAAATTGAATCCCCTTGCTAATCGATCGTTTTCCTCGATCCTAACTTGTTTGTGGAAATCTTGGTGTTATACACAATATTGATTTTCAATATACATTAGTCTTGTTGATCTGATCGGATCAGATAGGTGAGTGGAACCCAAGCCTCTTTATTCATATTGTGTATATGTTCTACATACATTTGCACATTCAAAGGCATCTTACTTGTTAATTTTTTTTTGTAGCTTAAATTTTTTGTCATTACAAATCTCAACTTTTGATAAGTGTTTCTTTTCGTATATAAACCCTTTATAAATTTAGTTGAAGTGCTAAGTATGTTAAGTTCATGTATTTTTTAATAGAGATATTATTACACCATGTTTGGGAAGAGAACGTTGTCTTTGAATCATCCATCATTTGTGATTTATCTGGAGATGTCATTTACATGAGAATTCAAATTCAACAACTCACGGTACTCTGCTTTTTTATCCATTTCTGTTTTCATGTATTGTCTAAATTCTATCATTAGTAATAGTTAAGAAAATGTTCAAGCATCTTGTATTTTTTCTACAAAGCTATCAACATCAAATGCATTTTAATTTGTTTTACGATTTACATTGGGTGGTTTATGGGCTAGATCTTGGTGTTTAGGACTTTATGCGTAGACCATTTTTACTATTATTTGCTTAGTAACCTGTAATTATTTTATCCGTTTGAATCTATCTATTTAGTTGCAGGTCTAGTACTCCATTTGGCAACACAATAAGGAAGCTTGGTTTTTAATTTGGTGGCAAAGAAGGTTCCATTCTTCTCACTAAATGCCTTTCTAAGATTATTAAGGTTTTTTTATGGTCTTCTCTAATGTATTTTATTTGTATCTTTTCTGTATCATTTCTTCCAAATAATTTGGTAACTTGAGATCTTTATAAAATTAATGTGGTATAATGATAACTTTATTGGCTATCATCAAATTGTTAAATATGAAGGATTGTATATTATTCTTTGTTAATTGCTTAGCAATTTCCTCCTTTTAGGTAATCTGCATTGCTCTCAATCTACTTTCTAAAAATTATATAAACGGTGTGGAAAGACCGTCGGTGTAATAGGCATTTATTTATCAAAATAATTTGCTATGTTTTATTGTTGCAATTCTTGACTTGCTTGTAAACTTGATAGAGAAAGATTACCATAATAGGTAAATTAAATAGTTTCCTACTGCTAACATTGGTATTCAATCTAGAGATTTGCTAAGCAAAAGGGAAAAAATCTAATTTGGAATATCTAATTACTAAATTATTAAATTCACCAGCAATTATACTCTTGAAATTCCAATGTACTTTCTATGATGTCGGTCCTGTTATTTGCAAAAAAAATCCAAAAGGATATTGCTTCTTGTTTTCTGCTTAACTTTTTTGTTTTAACTTTAGTTGAACAAAAATAATGTTTCATTAGTGCAAACGCAAGTTATGAAGCAGTCTCCCGGGGTGTTAATTGCATGCGGTTCGGAAACCAAAATACAACAATATTCGGTGAGTACCACTCGTAGAACCTATTTTTGATAGGCTGTTAAGAGAAGACTCATCTGTATATGCCAACGAACTTAAATGTTTTCTTTAGCTCCTGATTTGGTAGTTTTACAACATAATTTGTTGGTGGTGAGATTGAAAATAATGTTTCAAAATGTGATTTATCCGTGTTGATATATAGACCTTTGACGAACTTTGGCTTGATAAGTGTCTCTTCTCATATATAAACCCTTCATAGAGCATTTATTGCACCATGTTTGGAAAGAGAAGGTACATGTTGCATCCTCCATAATTTGTGTTGAAAGCTTTGCAAAGTTAAGGATCTAAGTTGGAATGCATGGCTGAACAATTTTCAATCACCATTTTTTTGGTTATTAATTTCTAAAATGAATAATGTAGGCAATGCTAGTTTATTACGATCTCCATTGCATTATTAAATAAAATACATAATTTTAACTAAATTCATTAGTAAATAAAATTCTATCACAGTTTAAAAGAATATAAGGGTCTTACTCACACGTATATAAAAGATAGGAATATTTTCATGTATTATAATCTCATCAAATACTCCTGATGTGAAAGTTCCTTTTTTTTAAGACATAACTGAACTAAAGCCATTGTCCACAAATTCTGGCTACCAATCAAACTCCCAATACATACCTATGTCAAAGAAAGATATAATTCTGCAGTTATTTCATCATTAACCAACATTCAAATTAATACCGAACTACATTTAAATAAATAGAAAAATTAAAGTCTCACCAAAATCAGTTGTCAGATACAAAATTACACTATAACCAACCTTCATCAATGCATCATGCATCATGCATTCTTAGGCGTCCAAACATTGAGTCAAACCTATCATTGAATCTCTTTGCAAGAATTCAACCTCCTTAACTCATCGTACATTAACCAACATTTCTAAACACCTCCTTAAAAACTACGTTGTCTGTCTCTTGGTTATCTTCATTGTTGCAAATCAAAATCTTCAGACATTTTCTATTTGTAACTCTGGACACTGCAACATATAGTTAGCCATGTGTGAACACTGACTTCTTTAGAATGAGACCCACATTTGATAATGATTGTCCCTGACTCTTGTTAATAGTCATAGCATATGATACCATTATAGGAAATTGTCTCCGCTGAAACTTAAATGGTATCCTATGGTCTGATGGACTAAGTGTCATTCTTGGGATATAAACTTTTTGGCCACAATTTGTTCCTGTTAAGCTCTGTACTTCAATGATGTGTTTTCTCAACTTTGATATTATCAAACGTGTTCCATTACATAAGCCAGCAGAGTGATCAATGTTCCTTAGTAGCATGATAGGTGTACCTATTTTCACATTTAACTCATGATTAGGGACGCCTAAACATCTTATAGTGTTTAAGAATTCTGGAATATGAATGGATGCCATGATGTCATTACTGCACTCTGCTTGACATGCAGTGTCAGAACTGTAGTAAGTATACGCCTCGGCAGGGTTGAGACTCATCATGTAATTATAATCTCATCAACGGCTTGTAGCGTGGGTGCTAATATTGCTCGTTGTT
>NC_029794.2:24393255-24399928 GCF_000816755.2 Arachis ipaensis | reverse complement strand
CTAATAAGAATATCATCTAGGATTCTAACTTTGTCAACTCTACCGTTTGGTGTTCCACATTTTCCATCACCAATTGAAAATATCCATTCACAAAATTGCTTTATCTCCTTTGATTCTTCATATGTCTTGTCCGCTTGTAGTCGCATATTCCTTGTGAGTGTCAGCAATTTGTAACTATCCCAAATGTATGATGAATTAATTGTTGTATTAACAATATCTTGCCTGCTACATTTCGGTATAACGGTAAAATCTGTCTAAAGTCTCATTCAAAGACAACCGTCTTCCCACTAAACAGTTGGTTCTCAATGTTTGTATTCTTGAACCTCCGTATGTCACGCATTGTTCTATCAAGTGCCTCAATACAGAGTCTGTTTACCATAGGAGCTTCATCTCATATAATAATCTTAGCCTTTGTTATCAACTCAGCCAAAGCACTACCCTGTTTGATGTTGCACGTGGAGAACTCATCCAATTTTAGTAGGATAGCAAAACGGGAGTGTGCTGTCCTTCCACCTGGTAGTAATAACGATGCGATACCACTTGATGCAACTATCAAAGCAATCTGTCCTTTGGACCTAACTGCAGAACCAAGTGTCCTCTAAACAAAAGTCTTTCCAGTACCACTGTATCCATATAGGAAAAAAACTCCACCTCTCCCACTATCCACAGCTTCCATTATTGAGTTGTACACTACCCTCTGTTCATCTGTTAACTGTTGTAAGTAAGCAGCATGTTCTCCTACTAATTTGCGTCTGTTGTATCTAAGCTAATCACATATTAGAGGGTTCAAACCACTGCACATCAACTGCTGGAATGATGTATCAGTGTTTGGGTAAGGCATAGTGGGGTAATCTCGCAAATTCTTGTTGTATGACTTCAATATGCTCTCAACCTCTATCAAAGTTAAATCATTCAGCTCTTCTTCTGTTAGTTATAGCTCTGTTGAGGAAGTAAAGTATTTATATAAAATATTATGTAGATTAGTCTTAAATTAATTTATATAAAACAACAATGACAACACAGATTTAACATATAGTTAGAAATATCTACACATTTAAGAATGTTGTTTTGTTCTTTTTGTTGTCCTTTGATTTTAACCAATACCATTCTACAAATTAGTCATGCTATATGTATCATAATGTTCTGAATTTAACACTTTGTAACTATCTCAACTACATGTTATATTTATAATTTAAATTATTCTTAAAGTAGTTTTACTTTGCGCATGATAGTGATATCCTAACCCTATAACAGTCATGACCAAAAGATTTTATAGAAGATTCGTTAATATTTACATGTTAACTATATTGCAGTAGTTTAACTTATTCATCTATATATTTATGAACATTACAAAGCTACTATTTTTCTTCAACAATATAATGATATATAAAATCTTTCTATTATTTTCAAGGGTGTTGCAATTTCCATCAAATAACAGCAAAACACTTTCTTACTATGAGTAATAAAATTGCCAGCAACTGAAATGACTTGGAGTGGTATAAGCTTGCTCTACACAGAAATTTATACCAGACTACAACCTATAATAATCTTGTAAGTTTCTTACTAATTATCTCAGAATCAATCTATTTAATTATTTTGCTGATCTCTTATTGATTATCCACAGTTCATGCTTAAATATATCATCTATAAGCATAATATAGAATTTAGTACTTCAATATATATAGTTAGCATTTAGATATATATTAAATTTAATTATTTTATGATATATAGAAATGGCCTATATCCTTATTTCTAATGTTGTTGTAGTTTAATAACCAAATAATTGTATAAATGGTCCATGCATAAAGTCTTAAACCCTAAGATCTAGCCCTAAACAACCAAAACTAAAACCTTAAACAAATTAAAATGCATTGAAGAATTAAAATTCTTTGAACAATTGCAAAAAGCATCGTGTTATAATATTATGATATACAGGAATAAATTATGTACTTATTTCATAGTCATGTTGTAGTTTAGTAATTATATAATTGTATGTACGGTCCATGCATAAATTCTCAATTAGACAATATAAAACGTTCAAAACAATTCTAATTTTTTGAAAATTAAAATACATTGATTGTCAAGCATTCTTCGTTGCTTATGAAGTATGTCATCACCTTGCAATTTCCATGTATTTTCCCATACATTTTCTGGTCTCTCCATTGAGTTGGATGACAAAAGTTATTACAAAAAGCTTCCTTAGGTACTCTCCTAAACCCCAATGGCTTGCTTCTTTGATTGTATCAATGTATTCTTTATCATCATCCAACAATCCCATTGCATAACATGCATCTCTAAATGATGAATAGACGGCACCATCGATAGTTTTGATGTCTTCATAGCAAGTAGGACCCTTTAAAAAATTTAGGAGTAACCTTAGGTAATAAATTTCCCCTGATCTTGGTGGAACAAAGAAAATCCATCCTATGACTGAATGTGATTTTTGCAAAAACCACTTCCTTGTATCCGGCTTCCAAACAAACTTTGATGGGAATTTCACATATGTTAGACAGCGTGCTTCTGGGTTAGTTTTGTTAGCTTTGAACCATCCTAAGAACATCGACTCCTTAACTGATGCTTTTCTAGCAACGTCGTCTAGACATTCGTCGTCTTTAAAAACCACTGGTTGCTCGTCGGGCAAGTGAAAACCCAACCTTATAACAGAAAGGTCTCTGTAGTGCATGTTATACCTAAAGATTCTCCAAACTGCTTCACATGGTGATATGCATCAACAATCATAATACATACTAACTTCATCATAATCATCGCTTTTAGTGTCAGCTGTGGCACTCTTATAAAATGAGGCAGTTATACGATCATGACCTTTATTAACATACTTGAATAAATACTTGATTGATCTAGACTGCTTGCACCATTCGATATATATGTGAGCTCCATATTTTAATAATAGCGTCCTGTTGTGTGGGACCACATAACGACTGTCCAAATCAACACCAGATTTTTTTATTATCCTTCCATCATCTCCGTGTCTATAAATTGGATATCCATCATCATCAACTGTTGTATTGTCCATAAATCTTTTAGGAAAATGACGAATGCATTTGCCATTCTCCATGCATGGAGAGTCTCCCTCAGCACTCCCACATAGCCCATGCATCATGTGTTTTTCAACAGCTTCATAATAGACAGTGCCTCTCTGCTTGTCTGGAATCTCAGCAGTGATAATTCGATCTATGTCTTCTCCGGTGGGATATTTGTCATCATGGTGCAGGAATATGAGAATGTGTGCGTGAGGCAATCCACACTTTTAAAATTCGATTATGTATACAACTATAAAAATTGAATCACATAATTAGTTGCTAAAATTAAATTATTACAGCCACTCACTAAATATTTCATCATGAAAAACTGCACTTTAGTACTTGTAGTTTTGACGATCGGACTTTTGTGTGGTCTAGAATTTTATAAAAATAATCACGTTGTAGGTATAGTTTCTAAACCAACCAAAATCCTTTCGTACAAAAGTTTTGTTTGTCACTAAAGCAAACCCAATAAAATTTATAACCGAAGTATTCAAATCTCGGGTCGTCTTCTCAAGGAATTGCAGGGAAGTATGATTTATTATTGGTTATGAAAATTGTATATTTTTTGGTTTTTGAAGTAAGGAACAAGTAATTTAAATGACAAGAAAAATAAATTAATAATTATGAAGAAAACTCTTGGCGAGGTATAAGAACTGGAAATCCCATCCTAGTTATCCTTATCAGGTGTGATGAGAATTGTTATTGCTCCCACTTAGTTAACCCTTACTAAATAAAAGAAAGTCAAGTGGACCAATCAATTTGATCCTCAAGTCCTAGTCAACTCCTGTGGAAAGACTAGCTTTAGAGCGATCCAAATCAATCAACAATTCCCAATTTTCAACCAACTGCTGAGTCTGATAACTCAAGTGTTACCAATTACTTAACCAGAGCCAAAAGGGGAAGAATCTAAACTAAATTGAAAGCATCAATAACTGAATAAAATAATCATAAATCTGAAATACCTCAAATTATATTAAATAGAATATTCAAATCTAACATGGAAAGATTCATAAGCCAATTTGGTAACATAAGTAATTAACAAATAAAAGTATTAGAGTATCTAAAAGTAGAAAAGAAACATAAATTAAAGGAATATTGAACCTGGGATTAGAGAAATAATCATAAACTAAAAGAAATCCTAATTCTAAAACCTAAGAGAGATGAGAGAACCTCTCTCTCTCTAAAACTACATCTAAAACCTAAAAATTGTAAATTATGAATGTTGTATATGTTGTATTTTATGAATGAATGAATTCCCCTACTTTATAGCCTCTAATCTGTGTTTTCTAGGTCGAAAACTGCACCGGAAATAGCCCAGAAATTGCTGATTACGAATTCTGTCACGCTGATTTTCGCAGATGCAACGTGTGCGCGTGATGCACGCGTCCGCATCGTCTATCCTTAGAGAAACTATAGTAAATTATATAACCCTAGATGTTAGCTTTCCAACACAACTGAAACCGCGTCATTTGTACCTCTGTAGCTCAAGTTATGATCGATTTAGTACCAAGAGGTCAGGTTGGACAGCTTTAGCAGTTCCTTCAGTTTCTTGTATTCCTTCCACTTTTGCATGCTTCCTTTCCATTCTCTAAGCCATTCCTACTCTGTAATCTCTGAAATCACTTAACACACATATCACGGCATCGAATGGTAATAAGAGAGGATTAAACATAGGAAACTTAAGGCCAAAGAAGCATGTTTTCAATCAAAGCACATAATTAGGAAGGCAAATGTAAAACATGCGAATTCAATGAGTAAGTGTGAGTATAGTGGATATAATCCACTCAATTAAGCACAAGATGTACCATGAAATAGTGGTGCATCAAATCTTCCCACACTTAAACATTAGCATGTCCTCATGCTAAGCTCAAGAGAAGCTATAAGAGTGAAGAGGAATGGTAGAATGTATGAAATGCAACTTATCTATATGAATGCAACTACATGTGAAATGCTTCTACCTACTTGGTTAAAAGTAAAAAAATCTTTTAAGAACAAATATGAAATGGATTTCACTAATTCAAATCACAAAATAAAGTACAAGTAAACTTGCAGAAGAAAATAGCTCATTAAAGCCGGGAACAAGAAATCGAGCATCGAACCCTCACCGGAAGTGTATACACTCTAATCGCTCAGGTGTTTAAGGTTCGATTATCTTAATTCTCTACTAACCTTGCTTTCTAAGGCTTTCTTTTCTTCTACCAATCAACAAAAATTTAATGCACAGATACACATATTAAGAGGTCTTTTAAGGGTTGTAATGGGGTTAGGGTCAAGGTAGGATTGTATTTGGCCAAGTGGACTAAAATCTGAATCCTTAATTAACTTAAACTTTCCACATAACTTTAGACAATCCATGTAATCATAATACCACATCTAACTATCCATTAACCATGTTTTCCACATATTTATGCATCCTAATTTCGAGTACAGTACATATGTCTTGCTATCACCATTTAATTTGGGGCATTTTGTCCCCTTTTATTTATTTACTTTTTTTCTTTTCTTTTTCTCCTTTTTTTCTTTTGTTTTTTTTTTCTTTTGTTTTTTTTTTCAATGCATATGATTAAATTATTGAATGCATGAACATGTTCTAAACATTTCTTTCACATTTTCATAAAGAAGTTTAACATACTTAATTTCCAAAACCAAACGTTTCCAAACCCACTTTTCCCACACTTAATTCATGAGCACTCTCACTAGTCTAAGCTAACCAAGAATTCAAATTAAGGACATTATTGTTTTCTGTAAGACCTCTAGATTTTTTTAAAAGTTATTAATTAATTATTTATGATGCATTATATTTGTTTAAGACTATATTTTGGAGATTTTTATATAAAAATTGAGTAAACTTTTATTTTTGACTTAGAGTTCTTATAATTGAAAAAAAAATACTGAATATTTTCTATACCTTAATTTTAAATATTTGTATTTTTAACTTTATATTATAAATGAAAGGAAATTAATTTATCTATCTCCAATTTTTATTTAATTAGCATTTAATTGAAACTAATTTACAAATTTGTAATTGAAAGGTATTTTAAAAATTGATATTTTATATTTAATTTGATTTTTAATTATTATCCTATCTTTTATTTATTTTATAAAATTACACTACTACACCTAAAATTTTAATAAAATATCTAACCTAACCTTAATTTTATCTAAACCTAATTTTCTACCCTTACCCACACTAACACACACACGTCGCACCCTCTCTCACTCACGGTTACCCACTCAACACACACTCAACACCTGAAGAAAGAAAGAAAGAAAAGAAAGGAAGAAAAAGAAAGAAAAAAAAGAAAGGAAGAAAAAGAAAGAAAAAAAAGAAGAGGGAAGTGGGGCTGCAGAGAACAAGGAGAGGGGGAAGAAGGGAAGGCGGTGCGGTGGGCGTCACTACCACCGTCGCCGCCGCTGCTAACAGAAAAGAGAGGAGATCTGAGAGGGAAAGAAGGAGCGCGGGGTTGAGGGAGCAGAGAAGTCGCGTCGCCGTTGCACCGCACCTCACCGCCATCGTCGCGCTGTCGTCGGACCTTGGAGGGGGACCGCGCCACCGAGTCGTCGCCGCCGAACCGCCCGCGAGTAACAGAACCACGAAGAGGAAGAGTGCACGAAGAGAGAGAGAGCCG
>NC_029794.2:24380655-24391572 GCF_000816755.2 Arachis ipaensis | reverse complement strand
CGTCGCCGCTCGTATCGCCGGCGCCGTCCTCGTCTGAACCGTCGCCAGATCCACCGCTGCTGTAGCCTCTTGCCGCGCCTCTGCATCGCTGGAGCTCCATGCCACTGCTGCCGCCGCCGAAAACCATCTCTGAAGCTTGTTTGCTTGGTAAACTCTAAACCTTGCTTCAACTTCTTTGTCTGTTAAGTCGATTTTCACTGTTAGAGTGGTTGCTGAGGTTGTCTGTGTCAGGGGTCACTGCGAGTTTCTCTGCCGCCGCAAAAAGTCCATCGCCGTCTCGTTTTTGCCGCCGCCAGAACCACCACCAAACTTTCTGCAGTTTGGTTCAGTCATTATTCCTTCATTACAGTAAGAGTTTACATTTAAGAACCTTTCAAAATCTGTTCTGCTCCTAGTTTGTGCCACTATTCTGATTATTGTTGGTGTCTCCGTTGCCTTAATCACATGGAGTGAGGTTAATACTGCTAGGACGGGTGTCTAGGTCTGATTTTTGTTCTTCTGCCGCTGAGAGCCAACACCAGAGCTATTCTTAATGATTCCGGTCGGATATCTTTTTTGATTCTAGGCCATTTACATGTTTTACTATCTTTGTCTTGCTTGTTCTGATTCGATTTTTGATACATGTCCTTTGTCTTGGGTTTCTTGAAACTGTTTCAGTCACTGTAATTGCAATTTATATTAACACGGCTGTTGTAAGAGGCGTCGGGACTGTTGCTGTTCTCGTGGGGGTTATTGTTATCACTGTCGCCTTGAATTGAAAGAAAAGGAAATTACCACGATTAGTTACGTGGACTCAGCTAACTGAGGTAGGGGTTTTCTTAAAATTTATTTTATAATTCAGAGTTGTGATAAATAGATATTGATGCAAAAAGATATATTTCTGTGATTATATTTGTCTTGTGGATGTGATGGTTTGTTGGACTGGATTATTAGATGCTTGATTGCGTGAGTGGTGTATGGTTGTTGATAAAAACCGGTTTGAAATGTTATTTGCTTGATTATTATGAAAAGTGGATTTTCTTAGTTTTGGAGTTTACTTAGTAATATAAATAAATTACTATTTGAGCTGATTTGATTTTAAAAAGAGTTTTACTGTTGGAATTGGTTTGATTTAAAAATAATTTGGTATTGGAACTGGCTCAACTCTGAAAAATGTTTGAGATTTGGAAATGGTTGAAAAAGATTTGAGAAATGTTTGGATGGGACCCAAAAAGGGTGGCAGTGTCCGAGTTTTAGAGGAGATGCTGCCGAAATTTCTGAAGAGATTTGGTTTTAAACATTACATGTCTTAAGGTTGATTTATTTATCAAAGAAAGAAATATGTTTTGAATTGGGGTTGTTAATAAGCGGAATGGAGAGAAGGATGATAAAGATTTTCTTTGAAATATGATTTTTGAATGAATTTGAAAATGAGACATGGATTGATAAATGATGATGATGTTGAGGATGTTGAGATATGGATTGAAAATGTTACATGAAGGTTAATGCCATGGCTTGATAAATGATTATATACTGATTATGAGAATGAAATGGCTTATGAATGATGATATCTGAGATACGAGGTTCCCTAGATTAAGTGCCGTGGCTTGCCACCACGTGTACCAGGTTGAAAACTCGATACTCTGTTGACCCTACGATGTAAGTGTGACCGGGCACTATATAAATTCCCGGGAATGTTACCCCCATTGAGCAATATTGATTATTTGAGAAAAAGCTATGCATAGACTCTTGGGGATGCACGTCGGGGGACAGTCTAAGTACAATTCAGACTTGTCGGGTTGGCTGGATAACCGACAGATGAGCCTCATCAGCCATAGGACAGGCATGCATCATATGCATTTGTATGCTTTGCTTGAGTTTGAACTTGTTTGGGTTTGCCTAATTGCTAAACTGTTCTTAACTACTACTTGAACTATTCGCTGTAACTGCTACCTACTTGTGCTTTCCTTGTCTGTCTTGTCTGTGTTTATCCTAGCGTGCTACATTTGAGAATGAACTTTGGTGCTGAATTAATGATTATATTGTCTGATTGCGTGGTTGATTTTTGATTGATATTTTCTTATAAGAAAAGAAAGATTTTGGATTTCTGAAAGATTGAACATTGCTTCCTCGAAAAGGTTTTGAATGATTACCTATTGGTTTTTTTAAAAGATTCATAAGGCAATGATAATCACTAAGCTTGAAAGCAGATTTCTTATTAGGTATCTTCTTATGACAACTTTAAAACTCCGTGGTGAGACCGTGTGGTTAGGTTCTCACCCCCTACAGCTTTACCATTTTAGGA
Organism: Arachis ipaensis; assembly: GCF_000816755.2. Lineage (NCBI taxonomy): Eukaryota > Viridiplantae > Streptophyta > Magnoliopsida > Fabales > Fabaceae > Arachis > Arachis ipaensis. The sequence goes on along the minus strand of NC_029794.2, from coordinate 24,389,288 downwards.
ACCGGATAAAGAGGCATTAAGAAGAGTTATACTGTGTTTGGTTTATATGCTGTTGTATTAATTAGATTATTTTCTTCCCTCGTCTTTGTTATTACAAGTTTGTAAGAGGGATAGGAATTGTATGTTTTATATGTATAATATATTGAATTATTATGTAAGGAGTCTTGTATATGAGTGTATGCCTGTTTTGTATTTTTCTTAAGATAAAGTATTTAGTTCTGGTTTTCAAAGAAATCAGCGATATAGTGTCGAATCACAGGCTCCTATTTTATTATTTAGTATGTAAAGTAGTCGTAATACTTCTTGCTATCAGAGTAGCGCAGCCGGAAACATGACTTCTGATAGTGAGGGTGTTACATTTTCCGCTTAGAGTTAATGATGTGCTAAAGTAAAGAATAAATGGGGTAAAATAGGCTCAAATTGGTTTGCAAAGGATAATGAAAGGTTAAGGCCATATGGGTATGTAAGTTTAGTGAAACAAGGCCTCAATCACATAAGTGCATGCATACATTAAACCATGGAAATATAGAATTAAGCAAGACAAAGATCACAATTTTAGAGAGAACAACACACACCAAAAATAAAATATTGGTTGATAAAATACAACCAATCAAATAGGCTCAAAAATCTCACTGGTTTTGTATGTTCGAGCTCTAAACCATGTTCCAGTATAATATTTCTTCAAACAAGTTTTTCAAAAAGTTTTAATTTAAATTAGTGAAATGCTCTAAAAAGTTTTTTGAAAAAGAAAATATTACTTCAACCAAGTGGTAAAATATGCACAAAAATTAAACAAACATGCAAATGCAACAACTCATTTAACAAAGAAAATTTAAACATTGGTGTTGAGAAGGAAATAAATAACCCATGGAGATCGGTATCGACCTCTCCACACTTAAAGATTGCACCATCCTCGGTGCATGCTGAGATGTGCAGGTGGACGGGTGGCTCCAACTGATGCTTTTCTCCAATGATTGTGCATATGGACTTGTCTGTTGCCCCATATAGAAGTTTCTCCCTTTTTCCTTCTTCGGTGGCCAGCCTGAAAGAAGAGAAAAAGAAGAACAGGAACCCAAAACAATGATATAAAACAAATAAAATATGAGTGGGTAATGCCAAATAATAAGAGTCTCAATTACATGGTAGCTACAACATGCAGTGAGAAAGCAATATAAGCACATGGCATATCAATAGTGCAAAAATTGCAACAATGGGGGAGAGAGTGTGGGTAATGAAAGACAGTGTGAGTTCATGTCAATGCAAGATAATATAAGTATCATGAAGGAGTAGCATTGACTTATGAAGAATAATACCCAATCAGAGTAAAACAAGTCATAAAGCACCAGAATAATTCAAGAAAAGATGCAACAGTTGAAGAAGAAAATTTAACACCAATGGAAAAATAATAAATTTAGAGAAGAAAATAAAAATATGCACAAAATTAAAATGTAATGAATGAAAGTATGCAAATAAATTAAATAAAATAGAATGAAAGTGAAAAGAGATGAAGAAAAAGAAAGTAAGAAAGGAGGAAGAAGGAATAAGAGAAGATAGAAGAAAGAAGAAAGAATGATAATAGAAAGATAAGTAGGATTGGAGAAGGAAAGATAGGAATTCTGGCGCTGATCTGGATAAACTGTGCGTCGCATGCGACGCGGACGCGTGGTTCACGCTTTCGCGTGATTGGCGTTATTTTCAGATGACGCGGACGCGTGGGTCACGCGTTCGTGTGAAGTGAACTGTGCCATTGGTGCGAGCGCAGCCTCGCGCACGCGCAACTTTCTGTTTCATACTATCATTGCTAAAATTCAGGGTGACGCGTTCGCGTGGGTGACGCGATCGCGTGAATGGCCATATTTTGAAAACGACGCGGATGCGTGGGGCATGCGTTCGCGTGATAGGGCTTGTGCTTATAGCATCATTCCAGCCCAGCTCCATCATAATTGTCTACCATACACCTCTTTACGTCGATTTTACGAGGCCACGCGTTCACGTGGCTGATGCAGACGCGTGGGGAGGCTATTTTTCAAAATGACACGGACACGATCGCGTGGGCATATTTGTGCCTAAGGCACGCCTCCAGCCACGCTCCCGCATGACTCTCTGCTTCTTTTCTTCCTTGTTTCGAATGCACCTATGACGCAGACGCGTCGCGTGCGAAATTTTTTTATGCAGTATGCAGAATGCAAAATACAGAATGCAGATGACTATGCAGAAATTATGAATGAACACGAATGAAAATAAAATAAAATAAAACTAAGAACAAAAAAGAAAGAATATACCATGGTGGGTTGTCTCCCACCTAGCACTTTTGGTTTAAGTCCTTAAGTTGGACGTTTGGTGAGCTCCCTGTTATGGTGGCTTGTGCTTGAACTCATCCAGGAATCCCCACCAATGTTTGTAATTTCAATGGCCTCCGGGATCCCACACTAGTTGCATAAAGCCTTCAAGCAAGTTAAAGCAAGTGACAAGGCCCCAAGAGTGTTGATTGCCAGAATGAATTCTGGGGTCCCAAACCTTGCTTTTGCACCCGTCTTCTTGTTGATCATCATTTTTCCACTTGGGTGGTGAATAGTCGGAATTCTCACAGAGACATCCAAACATCTTCCTAGACCCATACAATTTAGTATTCTTCCAACCATGATAATTCAGCCGTGAGCTTCCTACCACAATGATCCTAGGATTGTGTTGCCAACCACTAACCATCTCCTTCTTACTCTTATAGCCACAAAGAGCTCTAAGTTGTCCATCCGTCTCAAGCAAAGCATATTCAAGTGGGCTAATTAAGCTTAGAGATGAGAGATTTACCCACTTGAATGAAGGGATGGATGGTGATGGCTTTGGGGAAGAGGTCTCCAACATCCTTGGCAAGGTGATCTCCAGCTCCATGCCCTTGGGCTCTTCTTTGACAACTTCCACCTCTTTGCAAGCTTCTTTAATATCAACCTCTTCCTCTTAGTAGCTTTCTTCTAATTCGATCTCTTCTTCATTGTTCACCAGGGGAATGGGAGGTTGTGCTTCTTCTTCTTTAATCTCCATGTCAAGTCCAATGGGAGAGTATTCAAATGTAGATAAGAATTCATCAATGATTGAATCCATCTCTTGATCATCCCCTTCAAAGTCTTCAACCATGATATGCCTTGGAGGTTGTACACCCTCCTCAACATCAAATTCAAACTCCTTTGAAGGGGGCTCTATGACTGGGCTTTCCCATGGACGTTTCGCATCTCCTAAGTCTTCAACCACTTCTTCTTCTTTGATAATTATGGCTTCTTCCACTTGTTCCAGTACAAAGTCATGCTCCTTACTGTCCACTGGAGTTTCTAGTGTCTCCTTCATGCTACGTTCTTCATTAGATTCTCCACATGAAGCCATGGGAGTTCCTTGAGTGCCCGAACGTCGGGAAGGTAATCAATTTATTGCTTGCTCCAGTTGATGAAGGGTTGCATGAAATTGATCTACTGTTTTCTTGAGGCGAGCCTGTGATTCTTGGGTTGATGGTTATGGACATGGTGCATATGAATGTGGTGGTTCTTGAGAGTAATTGGATTGGAATTGGGGTGGATAAGGTTTAGGGTCATATGGAGGTGAATGGTTGTAGGTGGCTTATGAGTATGGTGGTTCAAAGCTATGTTGAGGAGGTGGTTCATTGGCATATGATGGAGCTTGCTGGTAACTACTATCATCTTGGTATGCATCTCGGAATAGTTCTTGACCGTAGTAAACTGGTGGAGGTTGGTTGTCACGAAAAGGTCCACCATAACTATTGTCTTGGCATGCATTGTAGGATGGTTGTTGTCCATGGTATCTTGGAAGGTGTTGTTGCTGAAAGGGTTGATCAGATCCTCGTGGCTCCTTCCATCTTTGATTGTTTCGACCTTGATGCATGTTCCTGTTATAGCTTCCATTCCTTTCAACAACATTAGAACCAAACTCAAAGCGACGGGGGTGAGAACTCATAGTAGCTAATAAAAATTAAAAAAACAAAAATAAAAATAAATAAACAAGCAAAATAAAATATTTACAATAACCAATAATAAGGCACACGTTTGCAATTCCCCGGCAACGGCGCCATTTTGACGATCGGATTTTTGTGTGGTCTAGAATTTTATAAAAATAATCACGTTGTAGATATAGTTTCTAAACCAACCAAAATCCTTTCGTACAAAAGTTTTGTTTGTCACTAAAGCGAACCCAATAAAATTTATAACCGAAGTATTCAAACCTCGGGTCGTCTTCTCAAGGAATTGCAGGAAAGTATGATTTATTATTGGTTATGAAAATTGTATATTTTTTGGTTTTTGAAGTAAGGAACAAGTAATTTAAATGACAAGAAAAATAAATTAATAATTATGAAGAAAACTCTTGGCGAGGTATAAGAACTGGAAATTCCATCCTAGTTATCCTTATCAGGTGTGATGAGAATTGTTGTTACTCCCACTTAGTTAACACTTACTAAATAAAAGAAAGTCAAGTGGACCAATCAATTTGATCCTCAAGTCCTAGTCAACTCCTGTGGAAAGACTAGCTTTAGAGCGATCCAAATCAATCAGCAATTCCCAATTTTCAACCAACTGCTGAGTCTGATAACTCAAGTATTACCAATTACTTAACCAGAGCCAAAAAGGGAAGAATCTAAATTAAATTGAAAGCATCAATAACTGAATAAAATAATCATAAATCTGAAATACCTCAAATTATATTAAATAGAATATTCAAATCTAACATGGAAAGACTCATAAGCCAATTTGGCAACGTAAGTAATTAACAAATAAAAGCATTAGAGTATCGGAAAGTAGAAAAGAAACATAAATTAAAGGAATATTGAACCTGGGATTGGAGAAATAACCATAAACTAAAAGAAATCATAATTCTAAAACCTAAGAGAGAGGAGTGAACCTCTCTCTCTCTCTTAAACCTAAAAATTGTAAATTATAAATATTTTATATGTTGTATTTTATGAATAAATGGATCCCCCTACTTTATAGCCTCTAATATGTGTTTTTTGGGTCGAAAACTGGGCCTGAAACAGCCCAAAAATCGCTGATTACGAATTCTGTCACGCTGATTTTCGCAGATGCGATGCGTGCGCGTGATGCACACGTCCGCATCGTCTATCCTCAAGGAAACTATAGCAAATTATATATCATTTCAAAATCCTGGATGTTAGCTTTCCAATGCAACTGGAACCGCGTCATTTGGACCTCTGTAGCTCAAGTTATGATCAATTTAGTACCAAGAGGTCAGGCTAGACAGCTTTAGCAGTTCCTTCAGTTTCTTGTATTCCTTCCACTTTTGTATGCTTCCTTTCCATCCTCTAAGCCATTCCTGCCCTGTAATCTCTGAAATCACTTAACACACATATCACGGCATCGAATGGTAATAAGAGAGGATTAAACATAGGAAACTTAAGGCCAAAGAAGCATGTTTTCAATCAAAGCACATAATTAGGAAGGCAAATGTAAAATATGCGAATTCAATGAGTAAGTGTGAGTATAGTGGATATAATCCACTCAATTAAGCACAAGATGTACCACGAAATAGTGGTGCATCAAGTTTCAATTCGTACTAAATTACCTATACAAACAATTTGCTTCCACACATGTAATTTCTCATTTTTTGATATTATAAATGATATTCTTATTGACCAAACATATTATATAGTTGTTTTTCATGTATTTTTTTCCAATGCAACTACATCTCTTTAAACAAACTAATAGTTATAATTTTGGATTGTCCTTTTTCAGTAATTACATATTCCACCGTTTAATCTTTTTAGCTAATACCTCAAAGTCTGGATATGTAACAAATTATATTGATAGAAGTTCGTAACATATTAAAATGTACCTGCAACCACTCTTCCAAATATCTTATTCGTCCTTATGTCCTTTATCAGATGATCTAATTTAAGCTTAAAAACTCTGCACACCATGTCTAGACGATCCTCTGCATTTAATTCTCTATTTTTAAGAAAGTCTTCTAGTTCTGGCCATTTAGGATTACATGTAAATGTTAGGAAAATATCTAGATACCCAACTACTCTACAAATTGTCATTGCAACTTGATAGTTCTGTATCATATATCTAGGTCCTCCGGTAAATGATGAAGGCAGTATAATCAGTTTCCCTACTGATGAAGGTGTTGTTTCTCCCATCAAAACAGCCTCCTTAATACCCTTGTACATCTCACATCTAAATTTCTCTTGGTCAAGACGAATGTATGTTAGTCTAGACGACTTAATCATTGAGTAGGCATCTACCAAGAATTGTTGAAAAAGTCTCCTTAAGTACAATAATGGGGAAGCATCAGCCAATCTTTCTTGAATTCTATAAGCAAAAAAGTCCTTCATTGTCACTTCTTGCCGTCCTTTTTCACAGTTACTCTTCTTCTTGTTTAGAGGGATGTCTTCTTTATATCCATCTTCTCCATATGGAAACAATAAGGGATATTGCAACCCCAAGTATGATGGATTCAGTTGATTTATACGTTGTAACCTTCCAGTTTGGGTCTCCACAATATTATCCCTATCTGTACGGTTAATATCGAAGTCACCCACGATCAATGCTGCCACCTCATTTGTGGATGGCAAGTTATACCTCCTACCATCCTTTCCTCTTTTTCCAAAAGCCTAAGTTTGACCTTTGAAGTGGGTTCTGCTGCTATTGACTGCCTCACATTATGGAATGCCTTTACCAATACATTGTGTTAGTCTAGCGTCATCTTTAAGTCCTTCACAATTTCTTCTTGAATTGTCTTGTTTTCTTCGGCACTAAACAGTAGACCACACTTGAAAAATTCAAAATTTTATCACAAAAGATAAATACGCTATCCATTATGTCTTTTACCATTTCATGAAATACGTGTTAAGATATATAAAAATTCATTACATACCCCATTATAGACATCCAATTTTGGATCTCATTTTCGGTGTCGATTACATATAGTTGAGCAAATTTCGCCATACATTCGTCTGGTGGAATCAAGCTCCCCATCAAGTGATAATTCTCACCACATAAGATAAATGTTGGTGGTCCTCTAGATGAACTTTTACCTCTATCAATTTTGGCACCCAAAGATGTAAATTGAAACATGCTATTGTATGTTCTAATATTCTTCCGAAAATGTTTGCTCCTGACATCATTCCCATATAACAAATCGTATAGCACCTTAGGAGCTTCTTGTAGTTGAGGAATCTCCACTTGTCCACCTCTGCAGCATAGTGTGTACGTAGGTCCATTTGTATTGTAATGCTTTTCTTTCCTTCTGCCATACCAAAAAAGAGCATTGCAGTATTCACACTCATGCACCACATATCCCATGTTCCAATATTCTGTTATATTCAACCAAAATAATGGCTGTTAAAAAGTTTGTCGTGGTCGAGTACGTAGAAACATATGTAAGTTTAACAATGATATAAACAGGTAAAAAATTACTATTGTATCTTATAATAATGATTTTGTACATACCAACATTGTCATTAGTATACTGTGGCACATAATTTCTAATTTGTGTTCTTTTTCTCTCAACCATGTTTTTGCTTCCTGCGAAATCCCAAGAGAATCTATTATGTCAAAACACAAAAGTGTACCAAAAAATTGTAGATTGAATTTGTAAAAAATTTATAAAACTGCCAATAGTTACTGTTATATTACGTAAACAGTCAGTTTTGTTAATTAATGAAAAAACTCCAATATTATTAGCAAATCTCCCGCCTGTGGATGTCCATTATATGTCACTGGTCAGTTGTGTATCCAAACTTAATGTGCCTGTAATATTTAGGAGTGAGAACAACATGATGGTAGTTAGTTTGAGGAAATTGCATTATTAAAGTTGTGTGTAATAAACCTTTGTATATTAAAATTGATTTTAAAGGGAGGGTCTTACCACACAGAGATAGTACACTACCATCATGAGGTTGTAAAATAGAATGATCATGTCTGTTGTCAATTGATTCATTGACTGATACTACGGAAGCATACCCTACATTTTCAAAAACATGAAAAGAGTATGAATTAATCTACCACAATACTCATGGTTGTGTATGTATCTATTTAATCACTTTAATCACCTGAATGATTAAATTTGTGTTTTGAGTGCTTTTTTCTTGCCAACAACACATGTCACTAATCACTTTAATTGCCTTTGCTTTTTCTATCGAGATATACACAACATTAAACTATGCTTTGCCTTTTCCAAATCTAAGTTATGCCATGTATGTAGTGCACTTTATAAATGTGAGTTTGACTATGAATATTGTACGGTGTGATTTAGTTTAGTTAACTATCTGATAAAATTACATATAAATTACATATAATGAAAAATTAGTTGAGAATAATCAATAATTATTTTAAAAATCAAACTTTGTACTATTTTTCAAAATTAATTTCGTATAGATTAATTTTAACATGTGTTATAAGAGCACATGTAATCTAAATTCAAAATTGATTATTAAAAAAACACATCAAAATAGCATTACTATTCCTATCTACGTTTGTTGGGTCAACCCGATTTTCTTCCACCCATATGAAATTTGTAACGACATTGATTCATGGATGATGCCTTAATTCATTGTAATAATAATGATATAGTAATATTATTTATAAAAAAAGATTTACTTAATCTTAACATAATTG
>NC_029794.2:24377303-24380326 GCF_000816755.2 Arachis ipaensis | reverse complement strand
AGATATGTTATACCTTTAACTATATCATCAGTAATATAATAATGAATCAAGTAAGTTTTTCTCTTTGTAATACCTCATAATTGCTCTAATATTAAGTAATTTTATTTTTTTATTAAAAATACTATTGCTATGTCATTATTTTATATTAATTCAAAATTATTATTTGAACATCAATTTTTACAATCGATAGTTTGTATTAATAGTTTTTGTAAGATATTGATTTAATTCATATCTAAATGTTCTTTAAATTATATTATTCAAAATCACTTATAGATAAAAATTACTGAAAAGGAAATAAATTTAAATAAATTGTAATACTCTATTTTTTAGTACTCTCAGTACTCTTTAGTACTCTAGTATTCCAATTTAAAATTTGTTTACACGAAATTTTGAGAAGAGACTTATTAACTTTTAGCTAGTCTTTCTTTGACATCTAAACGATTGAGCATTTGTTCCATTCATTTCTTCCTAACTTCACTTGTTGTCTGTCTACACCTACATAATTATGATTTATTTTTCTTTAAAAAATTTTCATAAACTGGTTTATTGAACTTTGTTATAGATATAACATCGGAATAAATTCTTTTAATTTTCTAACTCTCAAAGGGATTTTGTAAGGAGAAAATTATTATAATAACATATATTCTTGAAAAATAATATAAGTTGTTTATAAAATATTATTTTATTTATTTAAGAAAAACTTTCACAAAATTTATAAAATATCATATACCTATGTTTAATACGTGGGCCATACCTTCTTTTAATTTATTCTCTCAATTGAATTATTATTCAATCCGTAGCATGAACTATGTGAAAATGAACCTTTTTGTTATCATGAGTTGTTAGAAACTTAATCATTGCAGAGTCTAAGTTTCTAACCTTTTGAGCAGTTGGTCTGTGTAGACCAATCTAGATTGATATCTTCGGTACTTCCACAACTTCTTGCTGGTGCATTCCGATATGAATTCATTGTCTGGAAACTTACATTTAAATTAGTGGTGTGTGGTAGATTATTTTCTTTATTAGCACCATCCAAATAGATTGGTTGCTGCAAAATACTGTTAATTGTCCTTGCAACACCAACATATATTAGTTTTGCAAATAAAGCCATGAGCTATTTACTTCCAGATTGTTAAATTGTGCTTACCTCTTGTTCGTGTAAGGCAGCTTCATATTTCTACCTCTGTTATGGCTAACGCCTCCCTAAAACCTTGGTCGGATGATGTACCAAAAATCGCTTTGCTACACTGTGCATTCATGTTTGTATTGTTCTCCAAACACGCTAACCCTCCGTTCCCACTAACATATGTTATTGTTGACATATTTATATATGTTAGCTTTGCCTGATTTGTAAATAAAGATGAATGATAGTTTTACCCAAAGACTTTAAGAAATCAGAACTGAATATCCACCCCCTACTCAATAATGTTTCTCATTCTGTTTGTTTCCACACCCTGCTATGATGTAGCTTTTCACCAAAATTCATAACAATAATGTGTTGAAGGATAAGTTCCTATTCATAAAATCTGTGTACCTAGTAGGTTTGAGTTTGTGTTAGGACTAATCTGCTGTAAAGGTGGCCTATACAGTGGAATATTCTCAGAAGTTGGTTGTGATGTCTGCAACCTTTTTCATTTTTGATCCATAATAATCTTTCTTTTACCTCTAGATGAAGAAGCATTTGTTCCATCCATTTCTTCCTATCTTCACTTGTTGTTTGTGTATCCAAGTATGCTTCACCCCTATCTATGTGTGTCTTACTATACTCTATTTTGAAGCCTCCATATATTTTGTTTGCCCCTCTAATTAAATGATTTTGTCTAAACTTTACTGGTTAGTCTGTTTGTTTTGAATATAACAATGTGTCACTTTTTTGGTGGGCTAACATTATTAATTTTTATTTTCCTTTTGTGCAAGCTATGTCGATAGTTTGATGCCTCTTGATAATAATTGTTTAATAATAGTAACAGTAAAAATTAAATCTGCAAGTAGTTAAAGGTTTAATAAATTGATAGCTTTTTGTAGTGTGGATATCAATGCGCATAGTATTAGTTTCTCATAACCACAAAATTTTTAGCTTATCCTTAAAAAATATATTCATTAATGGAATTGAATAAATATTGGAAATATAGTAATCAAATTTCCTATTTCATAAATTCCAAGGGTAAGAGACATGGCTTTTGCTTCAGTAATTAAATTTCCTATTTTAGAAAATTTTTTAGTAAGAGGCATGAGTTTTGCTTTAGAAATCATCTTTATCTTTCAGAAATTTCTTGAACGATTTATTCTTCTATAATATTTAAACACTAACAAAGATATCCTTTTACATATAGGATTGTAAATATCATCCATTTATGTTCCTTTTCTTTTTATTCAAAATATTAGATTATACTCAATGTCTTAGAATGCCAATTGTCAAGATAAGAATAATCCTACGCCGGTTAATTTTTTCTTCATAAGGATAAAAAAAACCTTAGCATTACTAATGAGTAAAACCTGAAATAATAACATCACATTCATAATTGGTGGTTAATAACACTCAACACGTAATGACTAAATGTTCAAAACAGAAGTCAAGTTGTTTACAATACTTACTATAACTTGGCCTAACTTAGGAAATGACCAACCACCAACAAAGGGAATAAACAGAAAACACTGGTCAACACGAGACCTTCATGACAACTACACTTGAGACATTAGAAAGATACTAAGCAAATAGAAACTTGACATCTTCTTTAACATCAATTGCTACCAATACCCCTAGACTCGATAAAGGCTTTCAACATGCATTATGGCGGATTTAACATATACATTCTCTTCCCAAACATGGTGAAGTATATGCTCTATCCTAGGATGCACAAACTTTAGTCTTGCTATTATTATATTAGTCCTCTCAGTGTCATTTGAACCACCACAGCCGGTCCTTAATTCCATCACAGAGAATATGTCTTTTCCAACGAAGATTGTGAGATTGTATGGAATCGACATGCCTGAGACCTTTATCATTCTCTCCCAATCAAGTT
>NC_029794.2:24373884-24376761 GCF_000816755.2 Arachis ipaensis | reverse complement strand
ATTTGTTTACTAAAACCAACATTATGGTAGGAAGTGAATCCAACACCACCATTAAACTGTGTTAGAGAATGGTAGTCGGACTTGGCAGCATCTGGGATGTCGCACTCGAAAAACATCTGTTGGAGCATATCAAAAGTACATATTTGTGAAGGTTGAATAAAGCTTGGTCCGTCCCAGCTAACCCAGTAAACCACTCCCTTGTCAACAACAGCTTTAAGACCGAGTTTTTGAACGTCACTACTGAAGCTTCCCGAGTGTTTCCAGTTAGCATCAAAGGAGTTGTACAATGCCCAGAACATGTTTTTTTCTGAAAATTATTTTTTGAACACATGTAGTACCCGATACTCAAAGGAACCATGTAAGAACCCGAATGCATAAAGAGACACTGCATAACATTGGTGTTTCCTTGCCACATCTATTGCAAATTTGGACTCCCTCGTTAGAGGGTTCCAAATAAAAAGGGAAGAATTAATGGCTCCCTGCGACAACCTTATGCAAAGGATGCCATGGTCAGAGCCTACAAATGTGTAGAATCCAAAGTTGTTGATGTCCACAGGAATGTTAAGTTGAATTTGATTCCCGCTATCTGCCTCAGCTCGCACAAACCATTGACAGAAATCATCCAAAGGGGGATATCCAACACCAACAATGACACTCCTATTTTTATGTTGGTTCTCCAAGAAATTCTGTTTCACAAACAATTGTGATGTGAGTTTGAAATTCCACACCTTATTGGTTGTTTTGAGCCTTCCAACTGATTTGGGGTCAGCCTTGGCAAAGATCTTCCATAGGAGATCATCGCCAAGGTGTGGAAGATCAAATTTTCTGGGTGCTATGTCGCTCATTCTTGAAAGGCAATAGATAAAAGGTTGAGATAAATTTTTCAAACAATAACAGGCGTTCTTTTCTTTATTCTCATTGATAACTGTTACTGCTTATTTATAACAATGGATTGTTAAATTTAACCTTTACTTACAACTTACGATATATATATATATATATATTGTATACTATTCAAATAACTAATTAACCGAAGAGACCTCTTTAGAATTGAAGATCTAAGGTGACTATTTTGGCTAATTTTGTCTATTCAGGTGCATCATTAAAAAGATGTGAAAATAGTCAAGATATGAATCTTCTTGGTATTAAATAGAGAGAATAGATTAAAAGAAGGAAGTTACAAACCCACCAAATTAAGTGTAACATATTTAAGCCAAGATTGAGTACATTTTTCTTAAATGAACCAAATCATATTCTCTATAGTAAACTATAAATAATTTTAAAGATATGTTGTAACTAAATTGGTATACCTCTTCAGCTTGGAGGATACTATTTTTTATTAATTTGATAGCATTTATGAACATGAATATGCTTTTTAATTTTATTATTATAGGTGTTATTTTATTATATGGAAATAAAACTAATTACTGAATTTTGCACTCATAATATCATAATAAGTAAGTTAAAATAGAAATAGACATACCGAGTAGACCATGTAACAATTACTCTATTTAAATATTCATGAATAGTTGTGAATTTAGATCCAAATACATCAATCCACAGAATATATATATGATGATATAAACTTAGGTCACGTTGCTATAATTGTCCATAGTACTGATGACTCTTAATTAACTTACCAAGAGAGTTGGCCTAATATTCAATTGGATTTATGTCTTACTCCTGTAGTGACTAAATATTTTAAGTAAATTTTGTAGTTTTATGTAAGATATCTAAAAAAGTTTATACTTCAGGAGGTTTTGATGAGACTATAATACATAGAAAGGTACCTAGTATGTATGTGTGAATATTGAGTAATACATTCATTCAATTATAAACTATGATTCCCTTTTATTTACTAATGATTCTAGGTTTATTTTATTAAAAAGTTTAAACTGTGTTTATAAGGAATGCTTTGTTTAGGTGAAAATTATGTGAAATTTTAAAGCATGGTTTTGGCTTCATATGATAAATTTAATAAGTTCAATTTTTAGATTAATATATGATGCTAATATAGAATTGGTAATTATATTTGTGTTTAGGAATAAGGGTTTATATATAGTTTTTTTTTATTCTATTTTTTTCTATGGTCAAACTTTTTTACTTAATATTAATTCAAGTATAAGATATCTTAGTCAATCAACATATAGATGAATTGAAATAAGTATTGGGTCAGTTGTCGTCATCCAGCTTCTTCCGATTAGAATAAAATAAAACAAATCGTTGACTGACAAAAAAAATTTAAATTAATACTTCTATGTTAGTATAAGATACTGATACAGCAATAGTATTTATGATAAAAAGAAAAAATTACTTAATCTTAACGTGTAATGTATAACAAAAGTAATTTTTTTGAGTTATTTTTTTTAGATATTAACTAATTCGTGTTGGAATGGTTCCTATGAATAATCCTGTGGATATTAACATTATCAATCTTTAATGTAAAATATTCATTTGTGCCTTGGGTATTTCATGTATACCAAAACTTTGACTATTATTTTTTGTGTCTTGTGTTGATTAGACAGAAATATATCTTCGATAAACTTCCATAAAAATTAACCGGCGGTTTGTATCTTTACTACTTATTTTTGCTTTAGTAAGTAAATTTCTTAAAATAGACATTTCGTGAATGATTTATCCTTCTATAAGATATGTGTCAAAGATCAACTAATAGGATTTTCAAAAGGGTTTAGCAGTGAACCCATAGTCATTCTATTTAAATATTTAATTTTGGCTCTATGTTAATAGATTTGTGTTTCTTTTTACTGACACCACATCTATTAACACGCAATATCCTAACACGTCTAGCCTACCTAAAAAAATATATTTCCTATTGATTTCATAGGTTCCTTGATTTTGGTTTAGTCAATTGGCAGG
>NC_029794.2:24364182-24373857 GCF_000816755.2 Arachis ipaensis | reverse complement strand
GTGTAAAATATAGAGCTTACATCTTTTCAACTTTGGTAAGGGTTTTAAATCTGCATTGGGCATTGGATTAGAATTCCTTCTTTTAAGATTATTTAGCTTCAAAGAATAAGGTTGCTATACCCTTTCCATGAATAGCCTTTCTATAGTTGGAAAGATTACACTAAAGGTGATATAATGTTTTTTGTTATACATAAGAATTATCATATAAATCATATAACAACTTCCTATCTGAAACACTATAAAGCTTACCATTAAGAAGGATCTTCTTAACATTTGCTCCATAAAATCAGCCCTATGACATACGTAAATAGATTTCCTAAAACAGACCTTTCGTAAATAATTTAACCTTCTATAAGATATGCCCCAGAGATCAGCTAATAGGATTTTCAAAATGGTTTCGTGGTGAACCCATATCTGAAAGTTACTCTATATACATATTAAATTTTGACTCTATATTAATAGATTTGTATTTTTTTTTTACTGACACCACATCCATCAATAAGCTGAATTTGTCAATGCATTAATCTATTTGCCTATGAAAGGTAAAGATGTAAATGTTATATAAAAAGATTTATATAAGTAATGAGCTTTTAATCTTGCCTTGTTATATTTTACGAAAACTTTTATTTCGATTTTTGTATATGCATTGGGATATGGGTTTTAATTTATATATTGAGTTTGTTTGGATTCAAAGACCAAGCTGTTTATTCACTGTTATCCAAATTACTAAACCATTTTTGTTTTGAATCTGAACATATTTTTAGTCTTGAGTAAAAAATTGATTCTCACCACTAAGTATCATAGTCCCTCTTTGTTGGTTAACACCCCCTTTTAAGACAGAGCATATTATTGAAAAAACTCATATATGAATCCTTCTTTTGCTTAAAGTGATATATTGAGTTTACTAACACATTGAATTAAGTTTGTAATCTATAGTTGTTTTATTTTAGTTAAGTTCTTTTCTCTATAATATAACCTCTGAGTATTAGTACGACACTGAACACGATTTGTATTTTGAATGATTTACGTTATACTTGATTTTTTCATTATGTAAGAGAACATCTAATTTACCATTGAAATCTGGTAACATGGTTATAATCAGGTTACACATGTGGTATGTGAATTAGACCATAATATGTGTTGACTACCATATATCATAAGCTTAAATAAAATTGGTATCAAAATAACATCACAAACAATGGAGAAACTCATAGTTATAAGAGTACATGCTTTCTCCAATAACAAAGCATACTGAAGTCTTACTCACAAATAAAACAAAAGACCACTAAAATAGCATAAATATTAAGCCAATGCTTAAACACAAATTTAAAAACTCAATTTTCTCCATCTATCATTATAGATTTTTGCTTCTTAGCATTCTTTCAGCTAAACTTATTTGTTGAGAGTTGTCCCTCGTTTTTATTCTGGTTTGCACTACTACAGCCAGATCTGAAGCCATTTGTAACTTTTTTAGCAGGGGTTTTACACTTAAGACTGGTTATGGAATCTTCTCTAGCATCCTACAAAGAAGAACACATCATAATCAACCTAATTTTTTAGATTAACAATAACAATTTACTATTGATTGAACTATTTACCATAGTATATTGAGCATCAGGGTCAGTGTCAGTATTAAGATTAGTAATGTTCCCAAACATATCAAGTGAGTTACTACACCCATTCTCCTGTGACAGTGTTGACATAATTCTATATAAGTGTTATAGGGTACAGTTGATGTGGCATTAGCTAAAATTCTGAATGTACATGTTAATTCTTTTAATACCGTCACATTCACTAATGAATTCCCATCGAAATTCTTGGGTAGGTTTTTGTCAACAACTTCTTCATCGTCACATATCTTCATCACAGTGAACACTTGATCATAGCCACTGATATTAGCAGCTTTCACATTTATCTTAAATAAAAGTCTCCTATCCATCATGTTGTCTAGGGTAGGAGGTATTCATCCTCATGTCCACCCTAAAAAATAAGATGTTGGCATCATGAAGAAAAGCCTTAATAGATCTTAGCATGTAAAAAAGAACTTATTATGTAATGTTCATTATAATACTTACATCTTCCTCCAAAATTTTTTCAGCTTGTTTCCCACATAATTGGCTTGTTTCTCTATCCCATAGCAAGAGGAAAATGCTGCCTGTTCCATAAAAAATCATGACCTCCACCTATATATCAGCACACAAAAACATACATAATTAGGAGGCTTTAGAACAAACCGAAGTAGCTACTAACACTGGTTCAAATCTTCATTACGACAACCTTATAGATGCAATTCCATGCGTGTGGCCGCATTTGTCACATTCGTATCTATTACCAACTAGTGTTTCAACTTTCTTAGGACATCTTCTGCAGGCCTTGTAATACCAATCATTATTTCTGCAATTTATGGCCACAATAGTTCCAGCAACCCAAATAGGACCCTCCTGCCATCCAAACTAATATTAGATACAATTTATTGTATACAAAGTAATCAAACCATCTATAGATGTGGATTTCACAAAAGGTGGAACCCAAAAGGAAAACTATAAATCAATGACAACATTTATCAAGCTATGTGTGGCTATTCCAAATTAGAAGCTTATTTCCTTTGTTTATCAAATCAGTTGATTGAACATCAACACTGACAATAAAAAGTATTTAAATTCCCTAATATATCTAATAATAAAAGACACTATATATTTACGCAATATTCATTCCATAATATAACAATGAAGCTATTATATCCTAACGAAAAAAGCCTTAATTTACCTCTTTGGAACTCAGGGCCTCTTCAATGGTTTTAACTAATGCAGACCCATTAGTAATCTCTTCCACACCAGACCAGCCACTCTGGGATGACATTTGACTTATTCTTGAAGCATTGGATGGTGCCTCCTTTAGCAATCTACACCATATAAATTTCAGTGATTTTTACAGAATGTTTAGACATTGACTTAATCAAATTTTACCCCAAAATAGAAAAAGGTGAAATGAAACCATCTAACATGTTTCTAAATCCAACAACCTCCTTCAACTCTGCATTGATGTGGAGTTTGGAGATCTCAAAATGACTCTGGACCGAAGTTTTTCCTATATTCCCTTGATAAAATTAGAAATAATCACAAATACCGAATGGAATCATTTTATTAAAGTATGATATGGTAATGAGTACATACCATTCCACCTAATTGCCTTAAAGTATTGTATAACTACAATAAGTGACTCCAGCCTTCCATCTTCCAAATGTGGTAGTATCTCATCGACCATTTCACCAAATAAAGTGGAGTTAATCATATTTTTTCTATATTTTAAAATAACACATACAGAATGATGCCATGAGTACCATACAAAAAAATGTAGGTAGTATATGAATGTGGGTTGTGTTATATGATTTACATATTTTTTTCTTTATAAGAAAACTTACTCCAGATCTTGCAACACCACAACCAACCGTTTGCTCTCCTTCCCTTTGTTGGTGACCAACTCTCTGGGATCATGCTTTCCAACTACCTCACCAATCATGTCTTAAGGAAAAAAAATATATCTCATTTATACTTGGTTACTATAATGATGATTTTAAACTTATTGCGGAAAAAACTCACCAAATAGCTCTGAGTTTTCGATCTTCTTGGCCGTGAGCGATTCCGGTATAGTCTTGAACACAAATGCATCAAGAGGAAAAGTAGGATTCATAACGTGATTGACCTCCGTCCTGTGTGAAAAAGTCAGTATCCAGCGATATGGAGTGGGTTTTTTTTATGGTTTAGTTGTCTACCACTATAAAGTTCGTCATAATATACATCTGAAACACCTGAAATACACCACTCCATTTCTTAACTATAGACTTGGGTATTGAAGCATGGCCCTTCCATCTTGCATTTTTCAGTAGAATAAACCAACAAATATATTTCATTAGTGACATCTATACTTGTGTATTATACTGATTTAGGTGCAACATATTAGTAATAGCAATTCAGTTTGGGATGTAGTTACCTTACTATCTTGAAGGATCATCTCTATGTTTCCAACCTCCTTCTCGTTGAACTTACTCAGATGTTCTCAAATTCTGATCACATATACCTTAAAGTTCCAACAAAGCTTTCTCACATTAACATCAGAAACATAATCGTAGTTTTTACCCATTTTATTTTGAATATTCAGTATGTGAAAGACAACCAATGATAGAAAATAGAAAATGTGGCTCAGGTCTCAAATTTCTTGAGAACTTCGAATTGAAGTTTTCAATCCAATATGTAAAATAAGAGACATTACAAAAAAAAGTGGCTTATATACTTGTTCATACCCTGGCCCAATGATAAGGCCCGGGTACAAACAAAAGGCCCAATCCAAAGGATTAAGCCTCGCTCTATACCGACCTTCACCCCACGAAGTCGGTTCCTACCTCGACTTGCTCTAAAGAAGTCGGGACGAAGATTAGCTGGCAGATAAACACCCATTCAAATGAGTAACTGCCCCTAAAATCTCTCTACCCACTTCTTGGAGCCATATCTCAACTTCCCTAAGATAAAGGGACGGTTATTCCCCATGAATAACGGAACTACACCAACGGTGGTTATGGGTTCACCACTATAAATACACTGCCACTCCTCAGGTATCACTAAGCCCAATACTCTCTAGACCTGTTTTGCTCCCTTTGCTGACTTTGGCATCGGAGTGTCTTTGCAGGTACCACCCCCCATTCTCTCATACCGAAGTCGGACGGGGGCCTTGGAGCATCAATCCGCTTGGATACTCCCTCATTCTAACGATTGGGCCAGCCAAATGAATCCAACCCAATAATCTCCAGTTACCCATCGTAACATTGGCGCCGTTGCCGGGGACCCGAGAGATCAACCAGTAAAGGCGAACATGTCACAGGAAGATGGTCATGTGGCATCAGATTCCGAACAAGAGAATCTGGATACCGGAAACCACGACGCAGACCTGACCCTTCACCAGGAAACCAACGACCAACATAGGGAAGGAACTTCCGGATTTAAAAATCCGAAGACAAATTCCTCGGAGGGGCGTGAGTCAGAAAAGGATGGACCACCCCACACAACTGAACTAATGGGGCTAGTCCATGTTCACCAAAGTCGCTTGGAACAGCTGGAACAGGAACGGGAGCGACAAAGGGAGATAAAAAAGCACCTAAAAGAGGAGATGGATCGACGAAAAGAGTTAGAGAAAAAACTCTTATAGTTAGAATCCTCCCTCAGAGGTCGGAACTCCCGTGAAGATCGAGAAGAGTCGCCCCCGGGAGGGGAGGACCTTTTTAATGAGGACATAATGAGGGCAAAAGTTCCAAAAAACTTTAAAAGTCCCGATATGGACCTCTATGACGGAACCACTGATCCAAAGCATCATCTAAGCAACTTTGAAAGTCGGATGTATCTGGCTGATGCTTCTGATGCAACGCGCTGCAAAGCTTTCCCGACCACCTTATCGAAAGCAGCGATGAAGTGGTTCGATAGTCTCCCTCCAAGGTCGGTCACCAGCTTCGAGGACCTCTCGAGGAAGTTCCTGATGAGGTTCTCCATTCAGAAAGATAAAGTAAAGCATGCACCGAGCCTCCTGGGAATAAAACAGGAGGTCGGAGAACCTCTACGAGATTATATGGAAAGGTTCAACAAAGCATGCTTAGAGATTCAAGACCTTCCCACCGAGGCAGTCATTATGGGGCTAGTAAATGGACTTAGGGAAGGTTCCTTCTCACAGTCCATATCAAAAAGGCACCCCACCTCCCTGAGTGATGTACAAGAAAGAGCTGAAAAGTACATCAACATGGAGGAAAATGCCAGGTTGAGAGAGTCGAGCTGGCGACCTGGGCACCTTCCCTCAATAAAAGAGAGAGAAAGGGAGCCCAAGAAGAAAGAAGACCTCAGTCCTGACAGGCCCAGGAAATATCACTCTTATACTCCTCTAAAGGTTTCTATAGTGGACGTATACAGAGAAAATTGCAATACTGAAAGGCTGCCACCTCCCAGGCCCATTAAAAATAAAAAAGGGGGGAGTCGCAGCGACTACTGTGAGTACCATAAAATATATGGTCACTCGACAAATGACTGTTACGACCTTAAAAATGTGATAGAAAAGCTGGCCAGAGAAGGCCGACTTGACAGATATCTCATAGAAAGGTCGGACAATCATGGGAAGAGAAAGCGAGACGATGCGGATAGAAGAGACCCACCACCGCAGACTCCGGAGAGACATATACATATGATCTCAGGCGGATTCGCGGGAGGGGGACTCACCAGGTCCGCTCGCAAAAGACACCTCAAGCGAGTCTACCAGGTCGGAAATGAATCATCCGACCTCCCCACTATCTCATTTACAAAAGAGGACGGGCAAGGAATAATCCCTGGACACGACGATCCAGTGGTAATAACTATGATCCTAGCTAATGCCCATCTCCACAGAACCCTAGTAGATCAAGGAAGCTCGGCGGATATCCTTTTCAAGCCCGCGTTTGACAAATTGGGGCTGGATGAAAAGGAGTTAAGAGCCTATCCCGACACCTTGTACGGGTTAGGCGATACGCCAATAAAACCACTAGGATTTATACCCCTCCACACTACCTTCGGAAAGGGGGAAAAATCCAAAACTCTGAGTATAGATTTTATAGTCATCGACGTAGGGTCAGCATACAACGCCCTAATCGGCAGAACTACCCTGAATCGACTCGGAGCGGTGGTGTCTACCCCCCATCTTGGCATGAAATTTCCGACACCTGCGGGAATAGCAACAGTGCGGGGAGACCAGAAGTTGGCAAGAAAGTGTTACAATGAAAGCCTGAACCTGAGGGGAAAAGGCAAAGAGGTTCACACCATAGAGCTCGGTGGGGCAAGGGCCAAAGAAGAGCTACGACTACAGCCAGGAGGAAAAACTAAAGAAATACAGGTCGGCGACGAGGAAGGGAAGAATACCAGCATAGGAGCCAACCTAGGGGAAACCCTGAAACAAGGGTTGACTAAGCTCCTAAGAGACAATTCCGACCTCTTCGCCTGGAAGGCTTCCGACATGCCCAGGATAGACCCCGAGCTCATGTCCCACAAGCTCTCGATACATCCGGGATCCCGACCTGTACAACAGAAAAGGCGCAAGCTCGGCCCGGAACGAGCCCTAGTGGTGGAAAAGCAAGTTCAGGCACTCCTAGAAGCCAGCTTCATTAGAGAAGTTAAATATCCAACATGGCTAGCAAATGTAGTTCTAGTCAAGAAGCAAAACGGCAGTTGGAGGATGTGTGTTGACTACACCGACTTAAATAAAGCATGTCCCAAAGACCCTTATCTACTTCCGAGTATTGATACCCTAGTAGACTCTAGCTCGGGATATCAATACTTGACGTTCATGGATGCCTACTCGGGATACAACCAAATCCCGATGTATGAGGCAAACCAGGAGAAAACATCATTCATCACACCCAGAGCTAATTTTTGCTACGTGGTCATGCCATTTGGATTAAAAAATGCAGGGGCCACATACCAAAGGCTGATGAATAAAGTGTTCGCCCCTCACCTAGGGAGCTTAATGGAAGTCTACGTCGATGACATGCTAGTAAAAACCAAAGAAGAAGTCGACCTCTTATCAGACCTCTTGCAAGTCTTCGACACCATAAGGCTACACGGGATGAGGCTAAATCCCGCAAAGTGTGCCTTCGCGGTGGAGGCTGAAAAATTCCTAGTTTTTATGCTAACACAGAGAGGGATTGAAGAAAATCCCGATAAGTGTAAAGCTATCCTGGAAATGAAGAGCCCGACTTGCTTAAGAGAGGTTCAGCAATTGAATGGCCGACTTGCAGCCCTCTCCAGGTTCTTGGCAGGATCAGCACTCAAATCCCTTTCACTGTTTTCTTTATTAAGAAAGGGATACCAGTTCAAATGGACTCCGGAATGCGAAGAAGCATTCCAGGAGTTCAAAATATTCTTGAGTCAACCACCAATCCTAACCCGACCTCTAGTCGGGGAAGATCTCGTCCTTTATTTGTCCGTAGCAGACAAAGCTGTCGCATCAGCCCTGATAAGGGAGGACGAGGTCGGACAGCATCCAGTCTACTTCATCAGCAAAGTTCTACAAGGCCCCGAGCTAAGGTACCACAAACTAGAGAAGTTTGCCTACTACTTAGTAATAGCCTCACGAAGGCTACGGCCTTACTTTCAAGCACATACAATAAGAGTCCGAACGAACCAACCCATGAAGCAAATCCTCCAGAAGACAGATGTTGCAGGGAGAATGGTTCAATGGGCAATAGAGCTCTCCGAGTTCGATTTGAAGTATGAAACTCGGACAGCAATCAAAGTCCAATGCCTCACCGACTTCATAGCTGAGTACGCAGGAGACCAAGAGGAAAAGCCAACTACATGGGAACTCTATGTAGATGGATCCTCAAATAAAACAGGAAGCGGTGCAGGCATAATACTGGCGTCTTCCCACAAAGAGGTCAACGTCTAACCCCACAGCAGGCTATTCGGGTGCCGTGAACCCCCTCGAGAAGACAGGTCCGAGGAAAACGTAGAACATCAGAAAAGAAATCGGGACGGTCATACTGAAACAACCGACGGAGCCGAACAGGTAAACGAACACCCACAAGGTAGCTCCACTTGACCACAAACTAAAAGTATGACCGGTGATCCGAAGACTTCCACCTTAGCCACTTGACCCAAGGTAACAGACACCATTACCTCACTCCATAGGGTATGGAACATCACTATAAAAACATCTCCTTAGAGGCTGAAGAGACCCGCCACTACCACCGGTTACCAAGACGAAGATAGGTGAAACACTTCATCAGATAAGGGTGTTAATTCATAAACTGAACGGGACCGCGGACCCCTTTACCTGGATTGTTTAGGTAAGGGGTAAAACGCTTCCCGGTACCTCTTCAATATGATTACTCGAGTAGCCCCCCTCGATGCACCTTTAAACGTACGTAAACCGTTCCAACCGTAAAAAAGTGTTTAAGACACCGTAGAAAGACGTTCCAACCGGTCATCTTAGGTCGAGCCTAATGAAAAGACCGATCACTGGACCGAGGCTCTACCAAAGGTGTCTAGGGTAACACCTGGAGGAGATCGTGAAGACACTAGGAACTCCAGCCATGCGTGAAGTTGTTACCGCAACTATAAGGAGAAAATATTTCCTATAAAAAGTGGTCTCACATTATAACACGAAGGGAGGCCTAAAAGAACCGGAGGAAAAGGAGAAACCTCTCCTACAGCTTAAAATCCATAAGCTGGTCTCCTAAGTAAGTAGGCTCTAAATCGGGCCTATGGAGTTCCTGTAGAACAAACGGGAGACGAAAATGATGTCTCCCGAGAACCTCTCAAAGGACCTAGTCCGAAGATAATAAGGGAGGACCGAATCATGAGCGATTGAACCTCTCCCGCAGACGAGACGATAACTCTAGGGCTTAATATACGAATTGAAGCCAAAGCCGTTTCGCAGACTCCATAAGGTCTCAAAAAAGGTCCATAGAGAAGTACAAACCCAGAAACCGGACTATGAGAGGTAAATAGACCCTCCAGTGGTGGACTCTCAGTGACATGTAGTAGTGAAAAAAACGTGGCTGGAGAAGACGGTCGAAGTTAGGACGTTAGTCTCGAAGTATAAGACGGACTAATAAACTTCGACCCTTAAGCTTAAACTCCCTATGGAGATAAACGCAAGGGGAAAGTAGAT
>NC_029794.2:24357353-24364157 GCF_000816755.2 Arachis ipaensis | reverse complement strand
GCGCAAGCTCGGCCCGGAACGAGCCCTAGTGGTGGAAGAGCAAGTTCAGGCACTCCTAGAAGCCGGTTTCATTAGAGAAGTTAAATATCCAACATGGCTAGCAAATGTAGTTCTAGTCAAGAAGCAAAACGGCAATTGGAGGATGTGTGTTGACTACACCGACTTGAATAAAGCATGTCCCAAAGACCCTTATCTACTTCCGAGTATTGATACCCTAGTAGACTCTAGCTCGGGATATCAATACTTGTCGTTCATGGATGCCTACTCGGGATATAACCAAATCCCGATGTATGAGCCAGACCAGGAGAAAACATCATTCATCACGCCCAGAGCTAATTTTTGCTACGTGGTCATGCCATTTGGATTAAAAAATGCAGGGGCCACATACCAAAGGCTGATGAATAAGGTGTTCGCCCTTTAATGGAAGTCTACGTCGACGACATGCTAGTAAAAACCAAGGAAGAAGTCGACCTCTTATCAGACCTCTCGCAAGTCTTCGACACTATAAGGCTACACGGGATGAGGCTAAATCCCGCAAAGTGTGCCTTCGCGGTGGAGGCTGAAAAATTCCTAGTTTTTATGCTAACACAGAGAGGGATTGAAGAAAATCCCGATAAGTGTAAAGCTATCCTGGAAATGAAGAGCCCGACTTGCTTAAGAGAGGTTCAGCAATTGAACGGCCGACTTGCAGCCCTCTCCAGGTTTTTGGCAGGATCAGCACTCAAATCCCTTCCACTGTTTTCTTTATTAAGAAAGGGATACCAGTTCAAATGGACTCCGGAATGCGAAGAAGCATTCCAGGAGTTCAAAATATTCTTGAGTCAACCACCAATCCTAACCCGACCTCTAGTCGGGGAAGATCTCGTCCTTTATTTGTCTGTAGCAGACAAAGCTGTCGCATCAGCCCTGATAAGGGAGGACGAGGTCGGACAGCATCCAGTCTACTTCATCAGCAAAGTTCTACAAGGCCCCGAGCTAAGGTACCACAAACTAGAGAAGTTTGCCTACTACTTAGTAATAGCCTCACGAAGGCTACGGCCTTACTTTCAAGCACATACAATAAGAGTCCGAACGAACCAACCCATGAAGCAAATCCTCCAGAAGACAGATGTTGCAGGGAGAATGGTTCAATGGGCAATAGAGCTCTCCGAGTTCGATTTGAAGTATGAAACTCGGACAGCAATCAAAGTCCAATGCCTCACCGACTTCATAGCTGAGTACGCAGGAGACCAAGAGGAAAAGCCAACTACATGGGAACTCTATGTAGATGGATCCTCAAATAAAACAGGAAGCGGTGCAGGCATAATACTGGTAGATGAAAGGGGAACGCAAATAGAGGTATCCCTCAAATTCGAATTCCCAGCTTCAAATAATCAGGCAGAATATGAAGCTCTGATTGCAGGATTGAAGCTGGCAGAAGAGGTCGGTGCAAAAAAAGTGATGATGTACAGTGACTCTCAGGTGGTGACCTCCCAGATAAATGGAGAGTATCAGGCCAAAGACCCAAACATGAAGAGATACCTGGAAAAAACTCTGGAATACCTCAGACGCTTTGCCGAAACCGAAGTTAAGCATATAATTCGGGATCTCAATAGCAGAGCAGACGCCCTCTCCAAGTTAGCGAGTACTAAGCCAGGAGGGAATAATAGAAGCCTGATCCAGGAAACTCTCCAAGAGCCCTCTGTAGTAAAAGCAGAGGGCAAACAAGATGTCCTTGAGGTATCCGGGCTAAATCTCGGATGAATGAATCCTCTGGTCGAATACCTAAAATTCGACATCCTCTCCAAAGAGGAAAAGGAGGCCAAGAAAATCCGGAGGGAAGCACAATATTACACTCTGGTGAAAAATATCCTTTATAAAAGAGGAATATCAACGCCATTGTTGAAGTGCGTACCGACCTCAAGGATCACAGAAGTGCTAGAGGAGGTCCACAATGGGATCTGTGGAAACCATCTCGGAGCCAGGTCACTAGCCAGAAAAGTAATCCGAGCTGGATTCTACTGGCCAACCTTGCAGAAAGATGCCACAGAATTTGTGAAAAAATGCCAACCTTGCCAAATGCATGCAAATTTCCACGTAGCTCCCCCCGATGAGCTCATTAGTATAACTTCTCCATGGCCCTTCGCAAAATGGGGAATGGATTTGTTAGGTCCATTTCCCCAGGCGCCAGGGCAAGTCAAATACTTAATTGTGGGAATAGACTACTTCACAAAGTGGATAGAAGCAGAACCATTGGCCACCATCACCGCCCAGAGAAGTCGGAGATTCCTCTACAAAAATATCACTACAAGGTATGGGATACCTCACTCCATTACCACAGACAATGGAACCCAGTTCACCGATTCCACCTTCAGAAGCCTAGTGGCCAGTATGAAAATCAAACACCAGTTCACCTCGATGGAACACCCACAAGCAAATGGACAAGCCGAGGCAGCCAACAAAGTCATACTGGCAGGGCTAAAGAAAAGACTACAAGATGCAAAAGGAGCCTGGACAGAAGAGCTCCCCCAAGTGCCGTGGGCTTATCGGACGACACCCCAATCTGCAACTGGAGAAACACCCTTCTGACTGGTCTATGGGGTAGAAGCTATGATACCAGTAGAAATCAGTGAGCAAAGCCCAAGAGTGATTCTCCATGATGAAATCCGAAACATACAGGGGCACAAAGAGGAGCTAGAGTTGCTCCCCGAAGTCCGAGAACAAGCCCAGATAAGAGAAGCAGCGCTGAAGCAAAGGATGGCTACCAGATACAACAAGAAAGTCATTCGAAGAAGTTTCACACTAAGCGATATGGTTTTAATCAGAAACGACATAGGAGTCAACAAATCGAGGGAAGGAAAACTCGCTGCCAATTGGAAAGGACCCTACAAAGTTAGCGAGGTCTTAGGAAAAGGTTATTATAAGGTGACCGACCTAAGCGGCGCCGAGTTACCAAGATCGTGGCATGCTTGTAATATGAAAAGGTACTATAGTTAAAAGCGAACTCTACTCCCTGATGTACTCTTTTCCCAACTTCACGATTTTTTTCCCAAACATTAAAGGATTTTTTCTGAAGAAGGGTTTTTAATGAGGCATCATAGTAGAGGCTAAGGGGGAAAAGATTATTAAAAACCCTTAGCAGCAGTAAAGTACCTTCCCAAATCAATAAAGATCTTTTACAATATCTCTTATAAATTCCTTTTTGTTTATTTTTTCTTCCTACGAAACGCGCCGACTTAAGCTCGACAAAACGTGAAAATCCCAAGAACCGACCTAGATGGTCGTCAGGATAAAACGACGAGGTACAAGTCGGTGTAAAGAGGTTATAAAAGTTGATCGTGAGAAACTCGGAGACATTCCGACTCATAAGTCGAAATGAAAAACCGAGTAGAAAAGAAAACGCATCACAAAAATAACCTAAGTCACAGAACTCAATAAAACAAAGTTGAGTATAAGGAATAACAGAAAAGAGATCGAAAAACCTAGGAAAAAGGTTAAAGGCTGTCCTAAAGTCCTTAAAGTGAAAAAGCTTAGAAAGACAGACAAGTAAAAGATTTTCAGAAAAGATTAAAGGGACTTCGAAAAATCAAAATCAAAAAGCATGCACACAAAAAGGTAGATGAAACCCTTATACCAAAAAGGGTATTTTTTGTTAAATAAAATCCTTATCCAAAAAAGGGCAATTATAAATATTTTTGTTTACGGCCATAAAAGGCCAAGGAAAATGTCAACATACCACCACCACAAATATAAAGAGTTAAAAAAGAGGGGACCCACAGGCCGGGCCCCCATATAGCCAACAAATTTTTAAAAAGCATCACCACCAGGACCGAAGGGAGTAGTCGGATCACCACCAAAGTCGGGAAGAGGAGTCGGAGCGCCATCAGAACCAGGGAGAGAAGTGTCCATAGGAGTCGGAGAAGAGGCGCCGTGAGGTCTTGAGGAGTTCGGAACATCCTTTTGACGAGGAGGGGACTCAATGATTCTCTGCCTCCGAGTCTTTAAATCTGACTCGGTGACGACCTCGGGAGCTGGGGGATAAACTACGGCACCATCAATAACGACCTTGTCAGGATCCAAAGGAGAGAGATCCAGGTCGGGAGCAAGAACTCCGACCTGCTCCTTAAAAATCCTCCAGGCCTCCTCGGCCCCCTCAGCAATAGAGTCCTCCAACTCGGCATAGGCAGTCCGAGAGTTCAACAAGTCCCTCCTTACAGCCACAAGGTCCTCAAATAAACTCTGATAACTCTCCTGCGCCTTCTTTCTCAAGCCCTCCTCCATGTTACATAGGGCTTGTAACTTGCGCTCCTTCTCTCGGAGGCCATCCCTCTCCTCCTTCAATTTGGCAACCTCCTTCTTCAACTCCTTCTCATGTTCCTGATATATGAGAAGCCTTCCCTCCAACTCTTCAACCTTAGAGGTTGAACCCAGAGAGCTAAGAGGAGTCTTCTCAAAAATATCAAGGAACTTGGCACAAATCCCCGCCGCCCTAATGCTCTCCTCAGCCAGAATAGTGAGGTAGTTTCGAATAGAAACATCATCCATACCTATACGGGTATGGGGATAGATGAACTTTCGGATAAATGCAAGAGCATCCACCTTAGCCTCACCTTCAAAAGAAGAGCCAGTACTCTAAAACCTTGCGCTTCTTCTTCTCTGGCTCAGGAGAAGGTCGGGGAGGAGGGGACGGCTGAGAAGAAGCCGAAGCAGGAATAACAATGGGTTGAGAAGGAGTCCCCAAATTTCGGGAAGAAGGGGGAGGAAGAGGAAGAGGAGAGCTAGTTACCCTGGCACCACCGGTTCTGGCGCGAGACCTCGCCTTGGCCTCCTGGACTCTTTGGTAAGACTCATTGGAATTCTTCCTCGCCATCTCTGTAAAAGAAAACGATTAGTAAAACAAGTCGGTAAACTTCAAGTCAGTAGAAACAAGTCGGAAACAAAGTAGATAAAGGCTACCTAGTTGTGTCTGGACAAAAGACGACGACCCCTGGAGAAATTTTTTGGTATCCAGATATGGGGCCCTCCCCCATACTTCTCGGAGGAACCCCACAATGGCTACCTCCACCTCATCCAGATCCTCCAAACCATATTTCTCACAGGGGGAAGCCTCTAACCAGTACAAGGAAAAGCGAGGGGAAGAATTCTCATCCAAGAAAAAGGGGTGGTGACCCTCTACGCCTTGAACTTTGAAAAAATAATTTTTGAAGTCATGAAAGGATTCATCAAAAAGGGTGAAAACTCTCCGACCTTGTATAGCTCGGAAAGACACCCATTGTTGCTTATTATTTTGCCCACTGAAGGGCTTGGTCATGTGGAAGAGATGAAAGAAAATTCTCAAAGAAGTCGGAAAGTCTAAAGCATGGCTGATAAACTGGTAGATTTTCAAAAAACCCCAGGAATTGGGGTGAAGCTGGGTAGGTGCAACACGGCAGTGACGTAAAACAGCAATCTCGAAATCAGAAAATGGAAGGAAAACACCCAAACGGATAATCATGCTCTCATACATAAAGAAGAAATGAAGGGCCGTCTCAGTAGCCCTCCCGAAACAAACCTGGTCTTCCGGACCCGGGGCAAGCAGTTCATACTTTGGCTCATCCTCATCAGAGGTGCAGAGCCGGTGACGAGTGCGAAGGTCAGTAATAAAATCAGTGTCAACCAGAGGTTCCTCTCCTAAAACTGTGACATCAACCCACTGAGCAAGAATTTCTACGGAAGACATTTCTTTTCCTAAAAAGGTGAGTGAAACCTACAAAGAAAAAAGAAAAGAAAATAAAAAACATGGTCTCTAAGGGAAATACAGAATCATAGCCTACGAATCAACTTCTCTCTATCTAAAGAATAAAGACATGCAAACAGAAGCATTTCATAAAAGAGAAGAGTAGAAAAAGGCTAACCTTTGCCTGGAAACAAGGTAGAGGAAGATGCAAGCCTTCAAACAAAGAATGCCCCACGTACAGAAGAGAAGAAAATTTGAAAAACGCAGAAACGAAACAACGAAAGAGAGGGAAGGCATTTATAGGCACGTTAGGGGCATAATGGTAAAAACGGAAAGCGGTCATTAATGGGCGCACCGTTACCAAGGTAATTAAAACCTACGCAAACCCCTAACGGACGCGACGTTTGATTAGACGTAACTGTGAAAACCAAAAGTCACGAAAGTCACGTCGGTTCCGAACAAACACGTCGGTTCCCTCCCAAGTCGGCTACGACTCCGAGTAGAATACTCGAACCCAAATCTTAAAAGAAATTGGGCTCGAGTAGGGGCACTGTTCATACCCTGGCCCAATGATAAGGCCCAGGTACAAACGAAAGGCCCAATCCAAAGGATTAAGCCTCGCTCTATACCGACCTTCACCCCACGAAGTCGGTTCCTACCTCGACTTGCTCTAAAGAAGTCGGGACGAAGATTAGCTGGCAGATAAACACCAATTCAAATGAGTAACTGCCCCTAAAATCTCTCTACCCACTTCCTGGAGCCATATCTCAACTTCCCTAAGATAAAGGGACGGTTATTCCCCATGAATAACGGAACTACACCAACGGTGGTTATGGATTCACCACTATAAATACACTGACACTCCTCAGGTATCACTAAGCCCAATACTCTCTAGACCTGTTTTGCTCCCTTTGCTGACTTTGGTATCGGAGTGTCTTTGCAGATACCGCCCCCCATTCTCTCATACCGAAGTCGGACGGGGGCCTTGGAGCATCAATCCGCTTGG
The DNA here is from genome assembly GCF_000816755.2 of Arachis ipaensis. Lineage (NCBI taxonomy): Eukaryota > Viridiplantae > Streptophyta > Magnoliopsida > Fabales > Fabaceae > Arachis > Arachis ipaensis. The sequence goes on along the minus strand of NC_029794.2, from coordinate 24,357,456 downwards.
ATACTCCTTCATTCTAACGATTGGGCCAGTCAAACGAATCCAACCCAATAATCTCCGGTTACCCACAGTAACAATACTATTTTATCTTATATTATATAATACA
>NC_029794.2:24354975-24357291 GCF_000816755.2 Arachis ipaensis | reverse complement strand
TTTTCAGCAACTTCACATGATGAGTTGAACATATACACATGTTGAGCATGGGGCTGTAACACTTGTCGAATAGCAAGACATGTACTGATTACTTATTATATATTAATAGATAGATAGATAGATGTTAATAAATATGTTTATGACTAACTCAAATATTGTTAATTATAACTACGTGAAAAGAAAAAAAAATGAAAATATTTTTTATTTTGTTATATTCGTACATTCCATTCATTTTCCGACGTCAAGCACACGCACCCCAATCCTCTTCAATCTTAATTAAAGGATATATTTACTACCCTTAAAAACATTACATTTTTTATTCCTTACATATATTATACTAAATTCTTAATATAAAATATTCAGAAAATAAAAAATAATAAAAATTAAATAAACAAAAATTCGATTTTTTATATCATTGTTCAACTAAAACAAGGATATGATAACAAAGCAAATAATAAACAAACAAGCAAAACTTAGAGAACAAATAGCATGAAAAATATCATCCTTAACAAAAACATTAGTCCTTATGATAAATACATTCCAAAATTTTATTATATTTTTTCAACTGCTTTATAAGTATCAACAAATATAAAAATTCATAGAAATTATGCTTTTAGTACATACCATTTTTAACTTTTTTTATTTTAATTGGATTTTAAAAATCATCAAAGCAACGAAACAAATTTAAATTTATAAATCAAATAACTACACCAACATCTCAATAATTAAAGATAAATGTATAAAATAACATTATGTTAAAAATTAAATTAGTAGTCATTGTATATAATTTCAAGATCATACTATTGCATAATTAACGAATTTAACCAAGTAAATTAAAATTATATTATTCGCGATAATCAAATGAATAAACATCTTATCTATGGTACCACAAACATTCGACTTTATCCGAATTAATCTCATAACAGATAGAACCCTCCTTATTCAATATGTGCCTAGGAACGAAAACCATTATTGTTTTTTCATAATCTCAAACTCTACACTCTAAATCCTCCACCAAAAATCCTAAATACTAAATCCTAAAACATAAATCCTAAATCCCAACCCATAAAGCCTAATCCTTAATCTCCCAATTTTAACCCAAACTTCCCAAACTCCAAAACTATAAACCTTAAACCATAAGATCTAAACCCTAAATTCCACCCCTAAATTCAACACTATAAACCGTAATCTTCACACCACAAATCTTGAACCCTATAAGGTGAAACAACAATCCTAAACCATATACCCTAACCCTTAAGCGCTAAACCCTAAATTACAAATTTAAAACCATGGAACCTAAACCCTCTAAATTTTAATTAAAAACACTAAATCTTAAATTCTTGATTCATCTAACTAAATCAAATTTGTCATGTGTAATGAACATTTTTTTTTTTTTTTGAAAATAACTTAAATTCTTGAATCTTTACCTAACTCTAATGTTCAGGGAAAAAATTCAGTACATGATATTCACATGTACTATTTCATCTAGGTATGGAGCAAAGCAATGCAACTGACTTTTTATATGAACAGGCCATCACCGACATGGGTATACTGAGCCTAATCCAAACCCACATTGTAAAGAAAGAACTATAACTAAAAAAAATAACTGTCAAAGCACCAAACTTTAGGTCAACAAAATAAAGAGCCCAAAAATTACCCTAACCAAACTCAAATAACACTCAAAGTCCAAGCCCAAAAAAATGATTAAAAAAAGACAATACTAAAAAACAATACCTCATGTAATGTATGTAAGTATGTTGTGTGGATGTGTGGTATATGGTAATACTTAGAATTAGGGGTTGTCTAATCCACTTTACTAGAAAAAAGGTCTAATAGGTAGCGTTTGTTTTGAGGTATTGAGATAGAGACTGGGAGACTGAGACTCAGGATCATGTTTGTTGGTTCAGAGACTGATACTAAAATTTCTGTTTCTATCCCCAAAATTTCAGTATTTCAGTACCTCCAAAAAGTAGGGACACAAGAGAATAAAATTTTTAGAGATGGAGACTAAAACTTTAATAACATTTTATACCTAAAATACTTTCATTTCAATTAATAAATTCCAATTTTACTCTTTGTGCAAATTAAATTAGAATTTTATTTTTGTTTCAATTTCTGTCTCTCACTTTGCACCAAACAGAATACTGACATTTATTTCAATTTCTGTCTTAGTCTCTGTCTTTCAGTCTCAGTCTTTCCGTCTCTGTCTCTCCACCAAACGCTACCACTGACACCCACCACATTAGCAACGTGTAACAATTTTTAATATTAAAAAAATTCAACTCTATTGTAAAATAAATAAATAAATAATAAATA
>NC_029794.2:24342399-24354868 GCF_000816755.2 Arachis ipaensis | reverse complement strand
TTTTATATCATGCTTTTATTTATATGCACACAAAAACTATACTTTCAAACATAATTAAATTTAATTTTGTCTTGATAAACTTAACATCTATATTGAAAAAGTTAACCGCTCTGAATTGTAAAGAAAGTCACAATTTATTAAAGGAGCATTCATCCATGCACATCAGTCACAACAAACTCTTCTAATTAACCACACTACTATTAAATACTAACTACCCATACTTAACACCCTAACCTTCCAACAAAGCACTGACCCTGCTAGAGTTGGTTTCCTGCGGTGTCACTTTTGAGATATTGCCGCAAACATCACGGTTGCAGGTCATGGGCCATCCAGCGCAGCCCATTCGACAAGTGTCTATCTACATGTGTAGATAAAACTTAATTCTACACAATAGTAAAGACCAACCAAGAAAAGTCCTTAGGTAATAGATGCCTATAAAATACCAATTTTACATGAAGTCAGCATTTACATTGCATTCTCAAAATTAAAAATGTTGAGTTACTATCATAAAAGATTACTATATATGTAAAGTTTATACAAGTTCCCACTTTTTGGATTGGTTCAAATGTGCTTTCTCATTAATACAAGCTCAATAAACCACACCCTTGTTTCTTTACAAGCTAATCACAGTTCGCACAAGTTAACACTGAATCTCAATGTGTCAACCTGTAATGTTGTAGTCTCCTCCTTCATGGTATATGTTGTAACTATCAGGTGCTTCCATTTTTCCAGCAAGGTAATCACTCCCTGCAAAAATGAATATATACATAAAGAAACTCATTTAAGTATAACCCTTTGCTGAACCCCATAATTTTTACAACGCCAAAGCTTCATTTATAAATTAAGTAATAGCTCAATAATTCAAACACACAAGAGAAGAGATGCGTCAATTACCAGAGAACGTGCATGCAAACTTAATGCATGACTTTACAAAGTACTGAATAGGATTTTTGAGTTACAAATTTTGTGACTTGAGAGCTTCAAATATAAAGCACAATAAGCACTAAACATGATGATGGAATTCATGAAAAGCAGAGGCGATGATGCTCAAACCAAAATTAATTTGCGCTAGTAGTTAGGGTTCTTGAGGAATTGCATTCCATATTTCTCAAATATTTACTACATCTTTTTAATGTGTCATGACTAAGTTAATTGAATAATAGATCTCTTGGTATTCCTAACGAGCCATAAATATTAGAGAATGCTAATCTTGGTTTTCATATAAACTAAAATGATTTGACTTATAAAAATTATGTAAAGGCAAAAAGCAGAACAAGTAACATACTTGAATTTGCTATCATCCCATTGAAAACAGGCATATGATCAAAGTTGCTTGTAGATGTTAGGCTACCATCTGATGGGAAAATGGAATCTGATTTATTGGATTCCGGATTCAAGTAAGGCAAGTCAGGGTTATGGAAGCAGACATTCTGAGCAGCCACGTTAGCGAGACTCTGCTGCGACTGAAACTCCTCTGGTTTAGTCTTCTTATCCTTGGAATCAACCTCAGTCTCTACTTCTGATTCCGTGTTGGTGTTAGTGTTATTGCTAGCTGCCACATTCTGCTGCTTTCTTTTCGATCTAGCACGTCGGTTCTGAAACCAGTTGTAGACGTTAGTCTCAGAAATTTGACCATGCTTACTAAGTTCAGCAGTAATCTCCTTGATCTTCTCCTTGCTTGGAGTTCCGGTCCCCTGATCAAATATCCTCTCAAGAATCTGAAGCTGCACAGATGTCGGAGTCCACCGCTGCCGGGAAGTTATTTTGTGGCCAGAAGAGGCCATCAATGGATCACAATACATGCTTCCAAGCCTGATCCCTGACAAGACAAAAAAAACAAATTTCCTTCAACAAACAACACATCATAACTTTTTCCCCCTCAACTCCATCTTTCTTCTCCAATCTTTTACTTTTGATATTCTGACACATTATCATTAAGCAAATAGTTTTTTAAGTATTGGTGTTCCATACACTAATTGACATTTTAACAATAAAGTAATATGACAGTTATGAAATGCACCAATTTTATAAACATGACAGTAATTATTGGACCGAGTGAACACCCCATGATAACTAACCACCGAAAACCAACTACATAACTAACTAACTGAAATTTTAACAGAATCCAATAACTATAACTAATTTATGACTAAATTTTCCTATACTCCAACTGAATGGCAATAAATAATTAGCCATAACAAACTTCCAAAGGATTGTACCTGATTTATTATTCTCAGTATTTACTACTCCTAAATAAATGCAACTTCCTAACCGTTACACGATCAAGCTCCTTAAAAAGAGTTGCATTAAAATGGTATAAAAGAAAAATAAAAAAACGTTACATTAACATTCAATCAAAATCAAACTGTAACAATAACCAATTATGTACAAGCTATATTAATTGATGAAAAGTGAGTTACCAGCAAGGTCTTGCTGAGCAGAGAGGGTTTTGTGCATCTCAATGAGCTTCTCACAAATGGTGGCATATACAGCGATCTGCTTCCTCAGAGTCTCTAACTGCTCATCGGTCATCACCTTCACATACATGATCTCTCCGGCAATCACATTCCTCTGCTGATTCGGATTCTGCTGTTGCTGCTTCTGCCACTCCATTGCATTCACCATCTCTCTCTGCTACATGTACAAACTCATTCATTCAAATTTCAAACATTTCTTAGCGAATAAATAAATAAACTTTGATGTTTGTTCTTTGAAGAAAATAAAAAATAAAAGCAATAATTTTACTAGCATATTAGTAGCATTGAAACTTTTGTCCTATAATAAAAAAACACTGCTGAGTTCTTAGCAAGGTTCTAAAAACCGGACCGGTCATTAAACTGCTCTAGTCACTGGTTTATTGGTCTAACCGGTTCAACTGTGGTCTAACTGGTAAAACCGTTTTATAATAAAATAATTATAAATAAATATCCTAAAACATAATTATAAAAAACCGTTTTATAATAAAATAATTATAAATAAATATCCTAAAACATAATTATAATCTAATATAAACTTCAAAATGTCTTTCAAATTTAAAGTACTACATCAACCAAAATCTAATATAAGCTTTGATCTTATCAATTATTAACAATTTCATAATTTATCATTCATTAGTCAAAATGAAGTTTCTTTCTATATCAACTTAACTTTCACTAGAAAAATAGCTAAGCACAATTAATCACAAAACACAAAGTAGCACATCACTACACAAAATAATCACAACCCACAAAACAGCAGCACAACAAAATACTGAATAGAGCATAAACACAAAATCATAATCACCTGCAACGTATGACGAACAACAATATCTTCAAAACACAAAACACATAAGGAAATTACGAACGACAAATTCACATAGATATCTATTGCAAAAAATTTTCACATGGATTTCATAACAAGTTGAGTCCACCCGTGGACTTATCCCTTCACCAAATCACAGATTTCATTGTCTGTATACAAGGTAGAATCTTCATGCGCATTTAGCTTAGAAGGGTCTAAATGGACAATCTTTTGCACTCTCCAGTAAGTCTTGCTCTTATTTGTTCCTATCATGTAAAGATTTGGGATGAGTGGAGATTACACTACCAGGACAAACCTAGGAAGAAAAGGTGCATGTAGATATTAGAGGCCTAGAGATCATGTTTGTTATTACTAGCAAAGCTACTAATCAAACTTCATAACAAGAAAGGCACCCGCAATTTCAAACACCTATTTGCTATTTTCAAATTCCATAGTGAGCTGCAAAAAAAATCATAATTCAATTTCACACACCTATTTTCAAATTCCATAACTCCCTACCCATAATTCCATAATTCAATTATAAACACCTATTTTTCAAATATTCGATCATAATGAATAAATAGAAGCTCATCAAATTAAAAGGCACCAGCAGAACAGAGAACTAAGAACCATGTAAGAACAGATAACGATCATTTAAAAATAATTGAAGCCATTACCGAAGCCATTACCTTCGTTCTGAGTAGTCTGAGAAGAGGAGCAGAAGCACGACGGAGACGGAGACCAGGCGATGAGCAGGACGACGGACGGCAGAAGTGCGATTCGGCAAACTAAGGGCAGACGGCGGACAACGAGCTTGAGGAGAAGCTGCGCTTCGTGAACGAGGAGATGGGTTGGATTCTTCGACCAGGACGACCAGACCAAGACGGTTGTGGCTGAGCACGACAGACGGCGGCAGAAGAGCGGCTGAGCAGACGAAGACCAGCGAGGCAGCGACTGACGGCGCGCTCGAGGAAGACGCACCGCTTGCTGAATGAGGAAGAAGCGCGGACGAACGGACGAAAATACGGTGGTGCTTGAGAGCAACGAACGGCGGCGCTGAGGCTCACTCCCTGTGGCGGTGGGGGACTTGCAACCTAGGGTTGTGTTTTGGGGAGAAAGATTAAGGAATGGTTGGAGGGAGGGATTGAGAACCTGGCCATTTCATTTTCTAATAAAAGGTAAAAAACGACGCCGTTTTTCAAAACTGGCTGGGTCCTAGCTCGGTCCAACCAATCGGTTCTCAGCCGACTCAACGGTTTGAGAACGATTTTGATTTTGGCGGTTTTTTATGTTGAACCAAACCGCAAAAGCCACTGGTCTAGTCAGACTGGTCAGTCTAATTCGATTTTCAGAACCATGGTTGTTAGTTATTAACACTCAAATTCACATCAAGTTCACAATTTTAGAAACAAGTTCACATTTTGGTACCTATTGGAAGAGGTGACAGCAAACTCAGTCCAATCAACTTCATCTCCTTCTCACTTTAGAATTCGGCCGTCAGCAACGTCGGTGTATAGCCCTCCCCCGTGACAATCGAACACGAGACTCTCAGGACCAAAGGCTCTGGTGACGTGGAAGAGGCGCGCGGCGTGGAGTATTGAGCAGAGAAGCCATTACCTTCGATCTAAGCAGTTTGGGCAGAGCACAAGGAAGAGCAGTTGAGTGCGACGGACGATGGCGATCAGACGACGAGCACGACGACAGACGATGGCAGAAGCGCGCTGAGCAGACGAAAACCAAACGCGAGCATCGATCTTGAGGAAGAAGCTACGATTGGTGAGACCGTGAGAATGAACAAGGGTTGGAGACTTGGAGTATGACTATAGCGCAACGGACGGCGGTAGTACCTCACTCCTTGCAGCGGGAGTGGAGGTTAGATGGCTAGGATTTGTTTGAAAGCAAAACCAAAAAGCTCTGAAGAGGAACATGTGAGGAGAAGGGGAAGGGAGAAAGGAATCTGGTTTCTTTTTTAACTTCAAATGGCATCGTTTCAACAAAACCAGTCGGTTACTGGTTCGGTCTGACCGGTCAATTTCAAGCCGGTTTGAGGTTTTCTAAACTGTTTCTAAAATTACGGTTTCTCTTGTTGAATGAACCGCAAACCTTTTGTTTTTCGGTTCGACCAACCGGTCCAGTCCGATTTTCAGAACTATACTTTCAAGAAGTGAATTGATTTAGAATTAAAATCTGCATTAGAGTTAATTGATGAAATGAAACTGGTATCTCCTTAGTGATACGGTATCACCTTAATAGAGAACAAATAAAATTTTGTCACTCGTATAATAATGATTAAAATAAAATTCTAATTGAATTGAAACTAAGCATTGGAGGAACAAGTTTTACTTTCAATTTCAAATTAGAGTAAAGTATCGTTTTTGTCCCCAACGTTTGGGGGTAAGTTCTATTTGTGTCCCTAACGTTTAAATCGTCCTATTTGTATCCTTAACGTTTATAAAGTAATTCAATGTTATCCTACTATCAATTATACTAACAAATCAGATTATATTTTCAACTATTCTCACTTGGATGTATTCATTCTCAATTAGGTCTCACTTAGATGTGGTCGATTTTAATATTATACCACTATTTGTGTTTAGATTCAATTATGTCCCTAAAAAAGTGAATTATGTAAATGTTGTAGGAATTAGTTTCAACATTTGATGAGCTATTTTTCGGAGTAGATCATCGATTCTATCCCAGACATTTGTATTCTGACTTCAGAAAGAGATTTTTAAAACTCAAACTAAAGCACTTATGATATGTAATTGTCGGCAGGATAACATTGAATCACTTTTACAAACGTTAGGGATACAAATAGGACGATTTAAACGTTAGGGACACAAATAGGATTTACCCCAAATGTTGGGGACAAAAATGATACTTTACTCTTCAAATTACTATTTATGACAAATGGTCCTACAAATGTCCAAAATGAAATTGAAAATGAAAATATTATTGGAGATGATCTAATATCTAATATATAGCGATGATGAATGCTAAAAACGAGTTTAGAAAATTCACAATTTCAAAACTCAAGATTCGTTGTAGCTCTAAACCAGAATTCAATATTCTTCAAATTTTAGTAAAAGTGTCACAAAGTTTCAAATCAATAATCGGGAGTTTAATCCTATGTCATTCTCCCTAGGTAGCGTTTGTTTTGAGGTACTGAGACAGAGACTGAAAGACTGAGACTCAGTATCGTGTTTGTTAGTTCAGAGACTGGTACTAAAATTTCTGTCTCTGTCTCTAAAATTTCAGTATTTCAGTACCTCCAAAAAGTAGAGACACAGAGGACTGAAATTTTTAGAGATGGAGACTGAAACTTTAATAACATTTTATACCTAAAATACTTTCATTTCAATTAATTAATTCTAATTTTATCTTTTGTGCAAATTAAATTAGAGTTTCATTATTGTTTCAATTCCTGTCTCCCATTTTGTACCAAACAGAATACTGAAATTTATTTCAATCCCTGTCTCTTAGTCTCTGTCTCTCAGTCTCAGTCTTTCCGTCTCTGTCTCTCCACCAAACGCTACCTAAGAGTTGTAATGTAGTGCTCAATGATTGACTATGAAAAAAAAAGGAGTTTGTTCGCAATTAACAAAAATATAAATAGCAAGAAGGTAAAAGCACAATTAAAAATTAAATGACAATGAGCTTAAACTAAAAAAGAATCAAGGCAATTAACTAGAGGAGAGAAAGTGAATTAGTTTTAAAAGATCTTGACAAGAGTTTTTTTTTTTGTGACTAAAAAAAAAAAGCGTAAACCCATGATAATTATAAAGCGTAAACCCTAATCTACAAGTCCTATCCAACTTACTAATTGAATTAGTAAAAGATTAGCATTATTGAAAACAAGATTAATTAATATCTCTAAATTATCAATTAACTTGGACATTAATGACTCAAGGTCACCAAATTTCTCAATCCAAGCCAAGAATATAAAATCTACTATGTAACTAAGTGAGATATTTCATCAAACACTTAGTAGCATAAAAATAAAAATAAAAACAAAAAGTTAAATTAGTTTTAAATTTAGTTTTTTAATTTTTTTTGTTTAAAAAATATATTTTTAAAAGAATTTAAAATATTAAAAAATTAAATTTTTATTTTTAAATTTTTAGATAAGGTTCCCTGGATTAAGTGCCGTGGCTTGCCACCACGTGTACCAGGTTGAAAACTCGATACTCTATTGACCCTACGACGTAAGTGTGACCGGGCACTATATAAATTCTCGGGAATGTTACCCCCATTGAGCAATATTGATTATTTGAGAAAAAGCTATGCATAGACTCTTGGGGATGCACGTCGGGGGACGGTCTAAGGACAATTCAGACTTGTCGGGTTGGCTGGATAACCGACAGATGAGCCTCATCAGCCATAGGACAGGCATACATCATATGCATTTGTATGCTTTTCTTGGGTTTGAACTTGTTTTGGTTTGCCTAATTGCTAAACTGTTCTTAACTGCTACTTGAACTATTTGCTGTAACTGCTACCTACTTGTGCTTTCCTTGTCTGTCTTGCCTGTGTTTGTCCTTGTGTGCTACATTTGAGAATGAACTTTGGTGCTGAATTAATGACTGTGTTGTTTGATTGCATGGTTGGTTTCTGATTGAGATTTTCTTATAAGAAAGGAAAGATTTTGGACTTTTGAAAGATTAAACATTGTTTCTTTGAAAGAGTTTTGATCGATTTCCTATTGGTTTTAAAAGATTCATAAGGCAATGATAATCACTGAGCTTGAAAACAGTTTTCTTATTAAATATCTTCTTATGACAACTTTGAAACTTCGTGGTGAGACCGTGTGGTTAGGTTCTCACCTCCCTACAGTTTTATCCTTTTCAGGAACCGGATGAAGAAGCATTAAGAAGAGATATACTGCGTTTGTTTTATAAGATGTTGTATTAATTAGATTATTTTTCTTCCCTCGTTTTTGTTAGTACAAGTTTGTAAGAGGGATAGGAATTGTATGTTTTATATGTATAATATATTATGAGTTATTATGTAATGAGTCTTGTATATGAATCTATGCCTGTTTGTATTTTTCTTAAGATAAAGTGTTTATTTTCGGTTTTCTAAGAAATCAGCGATACAGTGTTGAGTCACAGGCTCCTATTTTAATATTTAGTATGTAAAGTAGTCGTAATACTTCTTGTTATCAGAGTAGCGCAGCCGGAAGCGTGACTTCTGATAGTGAGGGTGTTACATTGTGGTATCAGAGCGGTCTTTCCTGTAGAGCCTTGGGAATGGACTGATTATGTAACAATTGCATACTCTGTGAGTCGGTCATGTAGTAGGTCTTGTTTGAATAACGAGAATTAGAGCTTTATGCACATGACGGCCTATTGATTAATGCTATTAGTCTTGCATTGCATAATTCCTGGTATTAAGTTTGGCCGGCTTAGCACTGTGAATTATGTATATGGAAGCACCAATGGGTTATCATAGACGATATGAGAGTCATAAATATCGTGAGTCGCGGGTCTTGGGAACGTTAGAAATTATTTCTCAAAGTTACGCGGTTAAGTGTCTTGAACTCTACGAATATTACGTATCTTATTCCTGCTTGGAACGCTCTAAGGTTCCTGTCTGCGATACTTTTCTTGAAAAGTGATCAAATTATCTTTCAATCCTACTCTCTTGTTCATATACGCTCTTGTTTGATCCTGGCTGCATATGCCTGTTTAAAACCCTTGGTGTATTTACCTTCTTTATTTAGCCACTTCCACTTGAATCATGTATTTTTTTATATATACATTTGAATCTGTTTTGATGCAATACACATTTTTAAGTTCATATTTTGAGTCCTTTGTAAATAAATTATAATTTAGTTTTCCCCTTATTTGACGATAATTACAGTCATTCTTTAAATCTTAACAAAACCGCTTTTAATTTGATATGTACTTTATATAAACATTGAAAGATTCTTATACAGTTTAAAACTAATTGTTTCCAATACCTCGCCTGTTTCTTCACTGATTTATGGAAATGTATATATACTTTAAATACAATTTGATTTTCTAGCAATTTTATTACAATTTTTACGAATATCCTTATTTGATTATATACTTAGATATTTTTCAAAGAAAGGTTTTTATCTCTTCCCAGTTAGTTTTTGTTTGGTAAACTTCACCTATTTTATTTTTAATTTGAATTTGGTTTAGCATAATACATTGTTTATGCAATTATTGTTCTTTTAGAAAAAAAAAATGTTGGACTCATATCATTCTTCTTGTGAATAGACCAATTTCTTTCTTAAGCTTTTCATTTCTGAGAATGTTATATTTGATTCTGTTTTTAATTACTCTCTCACCTTTTTTGAACGTCACCATTAGTCTTAGTTTTTCATTTCTTATGAATCTCATGCTCATTCGAGTCAACTTGAATTCATTTCCATCTAATGCACCATTTGTTCTTTTATTTGTCTTTCTTTAGTCAAAGGTTCTTTTTTGAGAATTTTCCATTGATTAAGTTATCTTTCCTGACGCATTTTGTATTCCTTTGGACCAATTGAAAACTCATTTGATAATCCGTGCCTAGTGAGTTCTTTTTGGAGAAATTTAAGTTTTGAATCAACTTCTTTAAGTTGCTGAGTTCCTTTTTAAGCTTTTCGTTTCTATGAGTGACATGCTTTATGAATCCTAATCGAAATCCTTTAAGTTCCTTTCTTAAAATGAATTAGTTTCCTTTTTAGCGCATCTTAATATTATTGAACATCTTTATAAAGTTGTAACTTCAAGTATATTATTGGAATTTTGTTTTAAACCTTTTTAAACAAGTTTTGATTTATTCTTATGCAAAATTGTCCCTGACTTTGAATTGCTTTACTTGAGCAGTGCCTCTCTTTGATGTGATTTGAACTCGTTCCGGGGCGATATAACCGTTTATTAAAGTTTTAATAAAATCGCTTTCAATTTAGGCTACACTCCTTTACTTTATACTTTGAAAATTTCCGTATGTGATTTAAACATGTTCATTTGTAATGCATCATCTTTTCTTTTAGGAGTAAAACTTTATGTCAGATTTTCTTCCAACAAAATTGTAGTTTTCATACATGCTTGAAAAAGAAGAGAAAATACAATTTAGCTCTTAGCCAAATTAATCCTTCCATTTACAAAGTTTGTGTAATCTATTTCCACTTGAATTTATATTGAAATAATGCTATATTTATGCTTTTATTAATCTTTTGAAGGATGTTTGTTACCCATTTTCTCTTTCAGAACATGAAATGATATCCCCTTAAGTTTTCCATTCTTTACAAACAATGCATTCGAAAATATTTTTAAACCATACTCTTGAGTTCTATAAACTTTGTCTTTGGTTTGGATATTCTTCTTCTGTAAACCTCATATTTTTTTATTCATCTTGATTTCGTTTCAAAATACTGTGTTGTTTTTCATCTTATTGATCCTATCGAATCCCTTCGACTCAAGAGTTACCCTTAAAGTTATCAGTTGATCCTCTTTCCAACATTCTTCATTTCTTGTTTATCCTTGTCTACTTGTGATTTCAACAATTCTTTCAAATTCTCGCGAATACGGTCCTTGCCGCTTTTCTTTCTTTTCTAAGGTCTATTATCCTTCGGAGTATACTCGATGTTAGTTTTGGTATCTTGTGTGACTGTTGAAGTTAGTAAGCGACACATTAATTCCTTAGGGTACGTTTGATGGACGTAAAAGGTGAAACTTGTAAATATACAATGTTGCAGGGAGTTGTGGAACATTATTTCATGTGAAAGAATTTTGTTGATGTTGGGTTTGTGACCATTAAGATTTATGAAGTGTTGACGAGGTTGAAAACCTTCGGATGAGTTGCTCAATGAAGTACAGTTGAGAATGGTGGAGATAAGTTATATTGAAGTTCGAATAGTTGAGTCTTTGAAGTTGGTATGAGATTAGTATACAGATGTTGAGCACATCATTTTAACCCCGGCTTGCTTTATAGCCTTTTGCCGCCTTGCATTACCATCACACGTGTGAAATATATTATTTTGTGCATCAAGCCTATCTTGTAATTTTGTTTCACATCATACTTATACCTTTTATATTTTTATGCCATATAAAAATTCTGGTATTTGAAACTATATGAATATATACTGAGAACTTTTTGCCTTTTCTTTAAATAAGTTCAAGAGCGAAGTAATATGAAATCTCTTTAATTTTGTATCAATTTTCGAGGACGAAAATTTTTATAAGGTGGGTAGGATGTAAGACCCAATACTTTTGAAAAGTTCTATTTTGAACTAATCCCAAATTATATATTTATTTATAGTTTTAATTTCAGAAATTATTCTTAATGAAAATAATTAAAGGCAATTGATCGGATTTGAAATAAATTAAAGTTTTTATCCAAACTCTATGCCTATGGATTATTTTTCCATTTATGATTTAAAGTTCTAGAAATTTGAAAATAATGAGGTTTGGCGAACTTTGGTGCTGAATTAATGACTGTGTTGTTTGATTGCATGGTTGGTTTCTGATTGAGATTTTCTTATAAGAAAGGAAATATTTTGGACTTTTGAAAGATTAAACATTGTATTTTTGAAAGAGTTTTGATCGATTTCCTATTGGTTTTAAAAGATTCATAAGGCAATGATAATCACTGAGCTTGAAAACAGTTTTTTTATTAAATATCTTCTTATGACAACTTTGAAACTTTGTGGTGAGACCGTGTGGTTAGGTTCTCACCCCCTACAGTTTTATCCTTTTCAGGAACCGGATGAAGAAGCATTAAGAAGAGATATATTGCGTTTGTTTTATAAGATGTTGTATTAATTAGATTATTTTTCTTCCCTCGTTTTTGTTAGTACAAGTTTGTAAGAGGGATAGGAATTGTATGTTTTATATGTATAATATATTATGAGATATTATGTAAGGAGTCTTGTATATGAATCTATGTCTGCTTGTATTTTTCTTAAGATAAAGTGTTTATTTTCGGTTTTCTAAGAAATCAGCGATACAGTGTTGAGTCACAGGCTCCTATTTTAATATTTAGTATGTAAAGTAGTCGTAATACTTTTTGCTATCAGAGTAGCGCAGCCGGAAGCGTGACTTCTGATAGTGAGGGTGTTACATCAACCATATCCAATAAATAAAAAAGTTAAAAAATTTAAATTTTTGAAATAAATTTATTCTAAATTTGTGAAGAGTTCTAGTAAAAAAAAAAGTTAAGGTTCCGGATGTAGCAT
>NC_029794.2:24330417-24342366 GCF_000816755.2 Arachis ipaensis | reverse complement strand
ATTTTTTACTAAAAGTAAAAAAAAAAATTTCAATCATATCCAGTAAACAAAAAAATTTAAAAGCTAAATTTAAAACTATGTTTTAAATAGTGACAAGTTTGATTTACTTATTTAAAGGTAATATCTGAAATTTAAAAAAAACCAAAAGTTAATTTGTATTTTTATATTATTTGAAATTAAATTATTTAGTAAAATGTCATGAAAAAATATTTCAATATTTATTTATTAAGTATTAATTTTTTTTGTAGCAAAATTATAAAAAATAATTTAGTATATTATTTTTGCATGCNGTTTATGCATCTTCTCCAACTCTTTAGTAATGACGTTGAAGATGAAAAGTCTCTGTCCACGTTATTTCGTATCTTGGTCTTTAAAAATCTTTAAATACTTCTCATTGAAGAAGGACACCGTTCGCCACCTCTGTTCACACTTCACACTAAGTTTAGATTTTTTTTGATCCGTTACCTTTCTAAATGCCAAGAAAATCGTAATTTTTGGTAATTTAATTGCTTTGACGTACAACATAATTAATTAAAGAAAATTTTTTTTCAAAATTTAATCGATTAGAGGTATAACACAATTGATTGAATTTTGTATAGCAATATAAATTTTTTCAAAATTCAATTTATTGAAATTGTTACCGATTGAATTGCACTATAAAACATAAGTTTTTTTCAATTAATGCAAAATACATTGCTCTAAAAAATAGTAGAAAATTAAAAAGATTCTATGTCATTTTCCAATCAATGCAAAATATATTACTCTCAAAAATAGTAGAAAATTAAAAAGATTCTATGTCAGGATTAAAAAATATCAATTTATGTCACAAACATCTAAAGAATGAAAATAATATTAATATATGCAAATATGTAAACAGAATGAAAAAAAATATTTTTTTATAAAAGAATATATAAAAAAACTTTAATCACGTACAAATTTTAATCGATTGTATTATCATACCAATCGATTGAATAAAAAAATACTCTTGTTGTTTTGTGAAATTTAATTCATTGTATAACAATTTTAATTAATTGAATTGTGAAAAAACCCATATTGCCGTGCGCGAAATTCAATCGATTGTGTTGTAGGTCATCGATGGAATGATCAAGAAAAAAACCCTTAATTCACATTACTAAAATATTTATGAAGGTCACGATTAATGAAAAATCTATTTTGTTGTTGTTTTTGTTTCTAATGATTAATAAATATAAGAGTAAAGACCCAATCCAGTCTTTGTCCATTTTTATGAAGGACAAAGCGATCTTTGTCCAAAAAAAAAGAGCACTTCGACCTTTAACCTTTTTATTTTGGGATAATACGGTCCCTCTGTTAAAAAATTCATTAAATAATAATAAAAATTAGTTTTGTGGGGATTTTATTTGTATTTTGTGGGGGGTTTTAAGTCCCCACAAAAATTTTTTCAACAATATAACTAATTATTATCACTACTACCATTATCTTTTTCATCCTCATTATTATCACTCCTACCTCTATTATTTTTATTGTGTAACCATACTTTATCATCATCATTATCTCCTCTATCGTCATCATCACTAATACTAATATTATCAACATTAAAGTTCTCTTTTTTCATTTCTTATTGGATGTTATTTTTTTTCTTTTAAAAGGTATTGTACTATAATTACTTTTTTAATGTGGCATCACTTTTATCAATGGTTTTTCTTCACTTAACCACCATTGATGAAGAAATTTTTTAAAAACAAAGTTATTAATAGTTTGTGGAGGTTTAAAACTCCCCACAAAATACAAATAAAACCCCACATTTTATTATTCATGTTTTTTCTTCTGTGATTATAAAGTTCTTACTAATATATAGATCAAAAGTATAAGATTCTTACCAATATATAAACAAAGAGTACATTAAGAGTACGCTCATTATAAAATAATATCCTAATAAATTACATTTATTTTTTTTCTAATCTTATTTGACATTTTTCTAATTTTGTTCTCTAATTATGATATTCTAATAACATTGACCCTGAAAATATAGTTTCATTATAATTGGAGCATTTCTTTTATAACTATGTTAAGAATGAAAATAAAAGATTCACCGTTTTAGGCAAATAATTTCTTTTATTTTTATTCTCATTTTGAAAGAGTACAGTTTCTTTCTTTGCATTTTCTATGTAGGATCATTATTAGTCTTTCTCCCTCTGTTCAAGACACGTTGACCCTGAAAATATAGTTTTATTATGATTGGAGTCTTTCTTTTATCTTTCTCTTTCTCTATTCAAGATGCATGAAGAGCTAAAGAAGAAGATGCCGTGTTTGTTCTATCTAAAAGAAAAAATATTTTAAAAATTGTGTTTGGTTGGTTCACTTTCCACCTGAAAATAGAGATGGTTATCAACAAATCCAAGATATTTTTGGTAGAAAAAATTTACAGAAAATGATAAAAAGGATAAGAGATGCTAATAAGACAGATGTCATTTTTTCTCTTCTATATAAAAAGTTGATATGTAGAACAAATACCATATTAAGAGGGCACTTTTTGAATACAAAAAGGAGTATAAACCATGAAATAATGCAGACAATGATACAATTGAGCAGTTCTGTCTCAACTCTAGACTTTAGTAGGACAAGTCACTGATGATGATACGAAGGATAAAGAGCTGAAAAGATGTGACCTAATGAGAATGCCTGATGCTACATATTAGAATATCATAATTAGGGAGCAAAATCAGAAAAATATCAAAGAGGATTAAAAAAAATTAATATAATTTATTATGATATTATTCTATAACGAGCGTACTCTTAGTATATTCTTGGTCTGTATATTAGTAAGAATCTTGTAATCACAGAGGAAAAAACATGAATAATAAAAATAATACTTTTCTAAATAATTCTTCGTTTTTTTTCTAAAATTTTGTACCATGGTAATATGGTATCAGAGCAGAGTTAGGTTCTAGGGACTCAAAATTCTGACGAATTGACATTACAAATTGCAAATATGCTACGCAATAGTTTTGGCATGCGATCATCACAAACCAATTCTGACAATTTGTCAATTGGTTTCAAACTAAACGGATATAATTATCCACTATGGGCAACTCTGATGAAAAAAGCAAATTGGTGAAAGAAGAAAGAAGAAACACACCAAAAAAACTGCTCTAAGATTATGTGTTACCGAAAAAACAATTCCAAGTCATCGAGAAATTAGAGTAAGGGAGCCGCCGCTGTGAGCATCACAGAGGTCGCCAACAGCGGTGGCGGGGCCAGAAGAGAGAAGCAAGTCACGATGGCAAGGCAGCAGCGGCGGTAAGGGCAAGGACTACTGAACTCCTTGGTTGTCCAGCCCAGACGGCGACTCAATATAAAGGAGAGACCCAAAATCAGAATCCAATTAAAAAGATAAATGAATGAATTTTCGATTGTGGGGCTACCGATACTATGACTCATGACCTCCATAATTTTAACAGCTTGACTATACCATCAAAAGCCCATATTGAAACAGCTAGTGGAGAATTAATTGATGTTAAAGAAGGAGACTCCATTACTTTTTCAAAAAAATTGAAATAAAAAAATTGTCTCTATATCCCTGCGCTATCATCAAAATTATTGTCTGTTAGTCAAGTAACAAAGGAACTAAATTGTGTAGTACTCATGTACTCTACGTTTTGTCTTTTACGGGACATTCTTACGAAGGAGATCATTGGGCGTGGTACTGAGTGAGAAGGCCTTTACTACATTGATGAAGTAGCACACCAGGGTCATGCCATGCTTGCTCACGGAACGGTTACTAGGCAACTTTGGTTATGGCACAGGCGTCTCGGACATTCTTCATTTGGGTACCTCAATTTTCTATTTCCTATATTGAACCCCTTAAATGTGAAACTTGTATTCGTGCAAAAAATCACAGAGTTTCTTTTCCTCCAACCAACACTAGAGTCTATTCCAGTTTTTCTCTAATACACTCTGATGTGTGGGGCCCAGTCCCTATTTCCCATAATAATTTTTAATATTTTGTGTTATTTGTGGACGATTTCTCTCGCATGACTTGGGTATATTTTTTAAAACACAAATCTGAAGTACCTGATAAGTTCTTTGCTTTCTACCAAATGATTCAAACTCAATTCAACAAGAAAATCCAAGTACTTCACTCAGATAATGGTAGGAAATTTATAAAACAATCAATGCGCGATTTTTTTTATGAAAAATAGTCTTATCCATCAAACTTCCTGCCCAAATACACCCCAACAAAATGGTGTGGCTGAGCGGCGAAATCGTAAGTTACTTGAGATGACTCGAGCAATGCTTTTTGATGCACAAGTTCCAAAAACTTTTTGGCCTGAAGTTATAGCGACCTCTGCCTACTTACTAAATCGCCTACCTACCCAAGTTCTCCACCACAAAACACCCTTACAAGTGTTGGCTACTCATACTGCAATCTCGCCTATTCTAACCTTACCACCTCGAGTATTTGGATGTTCCGTCTTTGTCCATATTCCCAAAGTCAATAGAACCAAACTTGATCCTTGTGCAGAAAAATGTGTTTTCATTGGGTATGCTACACACCAAAAGGGGTATAGGTGCTACAATTCAATCATTCGTCGTATTCATGTGAGCATGGATTGTGATTTTTTAGAATCCGAATTTTACTTCAGCTGCCAACATGGCATTAAGGGGGAGAACAATAATGAACCACCAAGTTGGCTAAATAACCTTTGTTGCCCAGAAACTATTCAAACAGAGTAAGTAGATGAACCCATCGAGCATACTTCACTCAACATAGAAAACAACTCGGTACATACAACCAGTGAGATTCCTTTTGAAAATGTCAGACAAGAGGTAAGTAATTGTCAATCTGACAATTTAATCCCTGTTTTTAATGAGACCACTAACAATAACAGTATAGCACTGGAACATGAAGAACCAGAGCCCAATACCTTTATTCTTCCTCCAAGAAGAAACAGAGCGATGCCTCCTGATCGGTACTCACCAGAACATGTTCCCCGTAACTCAAGATACCCGATAAGAGTGGCTAGAGAAGGAATAGCAGATGTTGCAAAGGCTTTTTCCACCAGACTCTTAACAGAAGACATTCCAAGAACTGTCCGAGAAGCCAATGAGAAAGCTGAATGGCGAAAAGCCATGAATACAGAAATAGAAGCTCTAGAGAAGAACAGAACTTGGGAGAAGTGTATGCTACCGACAGGAAAAAAGTCAGTCAGGTGCAAATGAGTTTTCACCATTAAACACAAGGCAGATGACACTATTGAACGGTACAAGGCAAGGTTGGTGGCCAAAGGTTATACACAGACCTATGGTATCGATTACACTGAAACTTTTTCACCGGTTACAAATATTAATACTATCAGGGTGTTGTTTTCAATAGCAGTAAATGAAGATTGGCCACTCCATCAATTTGACGTCAAGAATGCTTTCTTGCATGGAGAGTTAAAAAAAGAAGTGTACATGAAAGCTCCTCCAGATTTCTCAACAGGATTTAGAAAACATGAAGTTTGCCGGTTAAAGAAGGCTCTTTATGGGCTTAAATAATCTCCACGTGCCTGGTTTGGAAGATTTACATATGCCATGAAAAGGTATGGGTACAAGCAAAGTAACTCTGATCAATTATACCCTTTTTTTTTTGAAAAAACGGGGAGATTTAATCACTTGCCTAATAATCTACGTGGATGATATGATCATAACGGGAAGTGATGCTGAAGAAATTGAAAAATTGAGAAGAAACCTATTTACAGACTTTGAAATGAAGGATTTGGGAAGACTAAAATATTTCTTAGGAATAGAGGTTCTACGATCCAGCAAAGGAATCTTTATCTCCCAAAGAAAGTACATTTTGGACCTTTTGGCAGAAACATGAATGGTGGATTGTAAACCAATAGATATGCCCATGCAAGTTAATCACAAGTTGAAGATAGTAGAAGGTGCTAGCGACTAGTTGAAAAACTAATTTACTTATCACATACTCGGTCTTATGCTGTAAGAATAGTAAGTAAGTCAGTTTATGCTAAGCCACAAGAAGATCATATGGAAGCTGCCATGAGGATAGTTCGATATTTGAAGGGAGCTCCAGGAAGTGGAATCATTTTCAAAAGGAATGGCCATTTGAAGGTTGAGGCATACACTGACGCAGATTGGACGGGCAACCCAAATGATAGAAGATCAACAGCTAGTTACTTTACACTTGTTGGAGGCAACCTGCTAACTTGGAAAAAGCAAGAAGCAAAAAATTATAGTTTTTTCAAGCGCAGAGGCAGAATTTTGAGGGATCGTTAAAGGCATAACTGAAGTATTGTGGATAAGAAAATTGATGACTGAGATTGGGTTTCCACCACAATTGCCAAGCCTGTTGAAATGTGACAACAAAGCCGCAATCAGCATTTTAGAGAATCCCGTGCAACATGATAGAACAAAACATGTTGAAGTGGATCGACACTTTATCAAAGAAAAAATTGAGAATGACATTATTGAGCTTCCATTTGTGAGATCAGAAAATGAGCTGGCTGATATTCTTACTAAAGCAGTTTCAAGACAAGCCCTTGCTAAAGTTCTAACCAAGCTGAGTATTGGTGATCCCACTACTCACCTTGAGGGGAGTATTAGAATATCATAATTAGGGAACAAAATCAGAAAAATATCAAAGAGGGTTAAAAAAAATCAATATAATTTATTAGGATATTATTCTATAACGGGCATACTCTTGGTCTATATATTGGTAAGAACCTTGTAATCACAGAGTAAAAATATGAATAATAAAATTAATATTTTTTTTAAATAACTCTTCGTTTTTTTCTAAAATTCTTTGTACTATGGTAACACTACATATGCTGATGTCTATGATGATATACTTAACTAATTTTTCTGATGATATTCTTTAGGAAAGAAAAGTAAAAGAGGAGAGATTTGACCATTGACATTAGTTGTACAAAATATATCTTGGTATACTCCAACGTTTTTCCATTCTTTTGAATTTTTTTGGTCATTGCTGATGTGATTAGTTAGTTAAGTTTCAGTGTAAAAAATAGACAAGTAAGGTGGTTTAGGTGTATAACCGTATATAACCTTTGCCTAATGTGTAGTATATAAAGCTAACTGTGTTACTTTCTTTGTTACTACAGTATTGCTCTTATGCTAGAAAGCATAGATACATAGTAACTATGACATTTTTTCTGTTCTAACTTTTGTAATTTTTGTGTATAAGTCTTAGAAATGAAGTTTTGATTACAAATACAGCTTAAAGTTGGAAGCTTTACAACCTTTTAAGGATATCCACCAAAACATTTTGAAGGCATATCACTTACAAAAGAAATAGAATCAAAGGCTTTGTTTTTTTTTCTTTTTGGATTAAGCAATCATTTTTGTGCTTAAAGTTCTTTCTTTCAAACTTTAAAGTCATACATACATAGATCATAGATGATAGCCACTTAGTCAGCTCCTTCTGCATTGCTGATTCAGTAAGCTCTTACTCTTAATTTCATTTGAAATATAAAATTATTTTATATTATTATGTTTACATTTTTATGTTATCTTTTGTTTTCATGATAAAGACCATGTTAACAAGTGCGGTTTCTCATTATTGTTCTAGAAAATATTGAGAACTTTTTCTGTTCAAAAATCAATATTGGATTGGAGTGTTTTGTTTTTAAGATTTTAAAATGAATAAAATCTAAATGGGTCTTGTTATTTTACCAACGAAGATGAACTTTTGCTTTTGCCAACTCCTAACTAAAATACACATGCATACTTCATTCTTAAAAGTTTATGTTACCCTTTCTCTCTTCTTTCACACGCCTGTTTTCTTTCACTCCATCAATTTCACTTCTCTATCCTCAAATTTCAATCCTCGCCACCGAAGTCACTTCCTTTCAAATCATCATCCTCTTTCCACTCCATTACTCTTCTCTTCCTCATAGGTGTATGAACCTTAAGTCCCTTCGATGTTCACATTAATTAAAGTTACCACTACCATTTATTTTATTTGCCTTGTACGACTGATGGTGGTTCGTATATTGTAGACGAAGATAACGTTGTGACAGAAGATGGTGAATTTAGCGTCGAAATAGAATTTGGTTCTAGAGAGTCGGTGATATTTATAATCAAAAACTACATACTATTTTTGGAGGAGTTGATTACACTGTGTATAAGTCTGGGCCACAGATATTCTATGCAAAATACAAGGGCTATGGTACATGATGCGATTGGCTTATTCGAACTAGTTTGATTCGAGAAAAAACTTGTTGGGAGATCAAAAAATACAATGACAAATACACATGCACCATAGACACGATTTCACAAAATTATGTTAAATTATACTTAGACACAATTGCAAATGCTCTTAAATCGTTAGTTGAAACAGACCCGTCGATAAAGGTAAAGTCAATTATTGCATAATTTCAATCCTTACAAACCACTCACAACCAGTCCTACCCGTTGCGCGATAGATGCATGACAGCAAGTGGTCAGGCAGATCACACCATTGATTTCCTATTGTGTTTCTTCTCTTCTTTATGTCAGCTTCCACTTCTAGCTTCCCGCTAACCGTTGACATTTTTGTCAACTATAAAATCCTCTCCATCTCAATAAAAATCTGCATGCAATTACGGACGGTAAGCATTGAGTGATCCGTACGATTTACGAGTTGCCAAAAAAAAATTACAAGAATGAAAACAGTTTCAATCACGAATAATTATACATGAAGAATACATAGAAACACAAAGTGCACCGAAGGGAATACATAGGTATAGGGGTGTTCAAAACCGATCCGGACCGAACTAAACCGCAGAACCGAACCGAAAAAACCGAAAACCGAATTAACCGAAAACCGAACAAACCGAAAAAAACAATGTTTTGCTGTTTTTTTGCGGTTCGGTTCGGTTTTCGGTTCTTGACACTAAAACCCTAACCGAACCGAACCGAACCGGTTCTTTCCAAAACCCAAAAAAATAAATGTTGCCAAAGGTTTTCATCAAGACGCCGTCTGAACCACCTACTCACCCAGACCCAGCCACGGAGCCAGCCACCCAGTCACCCACTGAACCAAAAGCCACAGGGGACCCCTAGCAGACAGCATCGATCTCGCCACCTCCGACCTCGCCAGTCGCCACCTCCGACCTCGCCGCCTCCACCTAGCAGGGTTTCTGGGTTCTGTAGGGTCACCCACGATCAAGACAGCACCGATCTCGCCACCTCTGACCTCGCCAGTCGCCACCTCCGACCTCGCCAGTCGCCACCTCCGATCAAGTGCATATGGAGCCCGAGCCATCTATTCAGGTAAACTTTACTGATGTTTTGTTGGTTATTGATTTGAACTTCAGTTGCTGCTGCCTGCTTGCTGGTTTCTGTCCCCCAAATGTTTTGCTTGCTGATTTACTGGTTTAGGGTTTTGTTCAGTTTATTGCTTGTTTATTGATTTAAACTTCAGTAGGTTTTGTTCAGTTTATTGATTTAAACTTCTCACCGGGATCTCATCGGAAAATTCCTACCGAAAAAAAAAAACAAAAAAACAGTTCCCACCACCATTGCTAATTGCTATTGCTGTTTCAAGCAGAATTTGATAACAAACACTACGTTTCGTGTTTCCTTTCTCTCTAATTGAGTTCAACACAATGCCATTGAAAAGTCTTGAGAGTTAGTCTCAATCTCCAATGCTCCATGCTTATGCAGTTGCATTGCTCCTTCACTGCAACTAATGAAAGTTACATTGCCATTTGCCAACATAGCTTAGTGTTTCACGAGCACTGAAAATTTCATCTAGTGTTTTTATGGTTCCAAGGTGTTACCTGCATATGTGAATTTTATGATATGATAGGAGGTCAAAGATTTTTTTTTAATTAGCATTTCTTTTTTCTATGTTGTAAGATCCAAACTTTCCTCAGTATTGGTTTTGGTGTTTATTTTGGGAATTTATTATGCATCACTAAGTTATTATGCTGGTTTAGTTTATTATGATCCAAATTTATTATGCTTGTTTAGTCTTGTTTTGTTTATTGCTTGTTTAGTCTTGTTTTGTTTATTGCTTGTTTATTGATAGCTTATTGCTTGTTTATTGGTTTTTTATTGCTGGTTTTGTTTATTGCTTGTTTAGATTATAAGGATTTGTTCAGTTTTATTTATTGCAGGTTTATTGATAGCTTATTGCTTGTTTATTGGTTTTTTACTGCTGGTTTTGATTATTGTTTTGTTTATTGCTGGTTTATGTACTTGATTTATTGGCTTGTTTATTGCAGGTTTATTGATAGCTTATTGCTTGTTTATTGGTTTTTTACTGCTGGTTTTGATTATTGTTTTGTTTATTGCTGGTTTATTGCTTGCTGATTTATTGTTTTGTTTATTGCTGGTTTATTGATAGCTTATTGCTTGTTTATTGGTTTTTTACTGCTGGTTTTGATTATTGTTTTGTTTATTGCTGGTTTATGTACTTGATTTATTGTTTATTGGATTTTTATAGATATTTTATTTTTTTTTTAGTTTTTTTTTACTGGTTTTTTGTTTTGTGTTTTTTTAGTTAAATCTCAAAATATTCTTTGAACTTGTAATTGAGTTTTAATGTCGTTC
This sequence comes from Arachis ipaensis, assembly GCF_000816755.2. Lineage (NCBI taxonomy): Eukaryota > Viridiplantae > Streptophyta > Magnoliopsida > Fabales > Fabaceae > Arachis > Arachis ipaensis. The sequence continues at coordinate 24,331,827 of NC_029794.2, read as the reverse complement.
CTCATTTTATAATTGATCAACATTTTTTCTTACTTAACAAAAGTGACTCACACTCCTCTCTAAGATATTTTTCAGTGACATGGACAAAAACCATGCTAAAAGCCACACAAACTTATTAACGTCGTGGTTTTCTTTTTAGTGCGCAAATATAACTGAAAATTTCATATCTCGTACAAAAATTAGTAATACGCCTCCTCTCCTCCCCCAACGATGATGACTCTACCATCACCAACTCAAAACCCAAGCTTAACTCCCCTCACTTTATCAACTTCCTCGGTTATGTGCAACGCATTCTCTACCACCGCTTTACCTCTTCGTTGCTCCTGACATCGTTGCAATCGGCGGTTGACGTCAAGCGATGCCTTACCTACCACAGAAGCTCCTCTCTTACTGTCTCCTTACCTGACCTCTTTCCCAAGTTCTCCTCTAAGATCGGCTCGGACAGCGTCAACAACAAGTGGACCACCATTTACTTTATTAAGATAATCTTCCAAGATTGCAAATGTGTGAAATTCTAGTATTTTTTTTCTAATTTCTTGTCCAATTTGTCCCTCTTCGATGATGCGGATTTAGACAAGGGTAATGGTTTTTCTTATTAAGTATAATAATAAAAAATGTTGGATTAACGGGTTCTATTGGTTTTAGAAGATTCCAAAAATAGGGTATAAGCTTGTCTTTGGAAAATTTGTCAATTTCCTTAGAAAAGAGAGTAAGGTTTTCGAAAAGATTTTGGTTAAAAATGTGTTATATACTTGTAAAGGATTGATAAAAAAATATGTTAAATTCAATGACGGTAGTGATAAAAATGGGCATGTATTATCATATTCCATTAGGGTATTCGGAACTACTAGAATTAAGGTACTTAGCTTTGTGAATTGGGAAGGTTGTTTTTCGAAGGTTACTAGGTATATTTCCTAGGATATGGATCGGTTTTAGACGGAAGACGTAAGTATTGTTGGGCAAGTTTTGATTGTTTACACTTTTTTCATATACGTCATCTCTCCATCTATGAATATTCGCCGAAAAATATTTTATGGATAATTGTTATTAAGTTTAGAAAAAAATTCGAAACTATTACAAAATTGTAAGTTTTGAGATTATTTTAATATTTAACCTTTTTTTTTCTGCAAAGTTCGATGAAAATGCAAGAACATTTATCACATGGAAGAAATAACAACAAGAGGCTCGAAATTAATGGGATTAGTTGTAACAATTAAGTTAGTGTGTATTTAGATTTGTATTTGTCAAACTGAAGTTTGAATGAAAATAATCTTATAGAAATGATTTTGAGTAGAAGTGAATTTGTGTCAACATGATTTATGTTTGGTAACTCTATACTAAAATTGATTTGATAAAATAAATATTGTTTGAATAATATTAGTTAAAATCACTCTTAAATAAATAATTACT
>NC_029794.2:24313888-24329838 GCF_000816755.2 Arachis ipaensis | reverse complement strand
CTGTCATTGATTTATTGTATTTGTTTATGTAGTTTGACGTCAGTTCAAGTGAGAATATGGGCGACACTGGATTGCCTCCCGTTCCTATTCCGAATGAATCAACAAGCATCAGATCTCCGACTGCATTGCCTCCTGTGCCAGCTCCTCATCGAAACACAAGGAAGCTTGCTAGTAGAGGCCGAGGGAAAAGGCGGGCTGTTGAAGAAGCTCCCGTTGATGACTCTGCTGAAACTGAGACCGATGAAGGTAAGAGAAAACCTTGTAGACCTAGGTCTTGGACATGGGATCACTTTACTAAAGATGAAACTAGTAATCCACAGTATCCTAGAGCTAAATGTAATTGGTGTGGGGCTAGTTATGCATGTGATACACATAAAAATGGCACTAGTAACATGAAAAATCAGTTGTTGTCGCAATGCAAAAAATTTCCGAAGGAGGCATTAGATCCTACCCAAAAGATTCTTTGTTTTCAAGATGTGGTAAAAGATGATAGGAAAGGGATAGGTAGTTCACTTTCTGCCGTGTCATTTGATGTTGATCGTTGTAGACAAGCGCTTGCTAGAATGATTATTGTGGATGAATTTCCTTTTTCGCATGTTGAGGGGGAGGGTTTTCGTTATTATACGAGTTGTTTGCAACCCAAGTTTCCAATTCCTGGAAGGCTCACACGCAGCTTAATTAAACGATCGGATCGGATGGCTTTTCCTTCAAAAACCGAACCAAACCGCACCGCGAACACCCCTACTATTGCCTGCTGCTTTCTGGTGCTGTGTTCTGGGTAGGGGTAGTTGTTTTATTTTTTTGGAGGGACTAAGCACCACTGCGTGGATTAGTAGTGGGTAATAGTTTTTGGCCGTCCTTTCTATTTCTGCGTAGTTTTGGTAGGCTGACGGTGGTGCTCCTCCCTATCTTAGGTATGCATCGGTGGAGGGATGAGGGTGTGGGTGCTCCGATAGCTCCGTCCAGGGGCGTTCCCTCTCTCTATGCATGGGTGACCAGTGATGTTTGGGGGGTCCCGTTGCGGATGACGGAGGCGGATCTCCAAAGGCTCCGTGATCAGGGGGCGGTTTGTGGGGGCGACGATGCGGAGCGGCAATACGAGCTCGCCCTCCCCGATGCTGATGAGAGGGTTTGCTACCTGAACCTCGATTCACCGACCCTTCCGGATTGGATGTGGGTCTATGAATCGATGTTCACTCGGCTTGGCGTGCGGCTCCCCTTTTCGCCCTTCATTCAGGCATTGCTGAGTCGGTGTTCCATGGCGCCGTCTCAGCTTCATCCAAATAGTTGGGCGGCTGTTCGTACTTTTGAGCTCATGTGTGAATACATCGAGCTTCCGGTCTCCGTTCCTGTTTTTCTTTTTCTTTTCTTATGCACTCTTCCGACCAAGGAGGGAAAGCATAAAAAAGGATATATGTTGTTTAGGGCTCAGCCTCATCAACGTATATTCAGGTTATTTGAGGACTCCTTTCACGGATTTAAAAGGGAGTATTTTAAGGTGCGCCCTGTTCAAGGGCATCATCCTTTCTGGTTGACGATGGAAGGTGAACGTCGGTTTCCGACTTATTGGAACTTTGGTGCCGGGCCGTCGGTGTTGACGAGAGTTACCTATGATGGCTTGACTCCGGAGGATAAAGATATTGCCAGCGTCCTTTGGCATTTGTTTGGGGAACGACCATTGAATCCCCGAGACGTTTTGGGGGACCCTGTGGCCTGCCGGTCGTATATTGGTGTGTTTTTTTTGGCGTGTTGCCGAGTTTGGGACTTATATTTTCCCTTTCCCTTTTCAGTTGAGATTGCTGGTGGTTTGACCTCGCTGGCGAGGCTCAAGGCTGCTATGGATCGGGAGGAGGCGTCGTCGGCTTCTCTGTCTACCCCGTTGTCCCATCCAGCCGCAGACTCCCGGGTTATTTCGCAAGAAGTGATCTCGGCTGGGGCGAGGGTTGAAGCTCGGGTTTCCCCGGGTCCTGTGAATTTGCCCGAGGAGGAGGTAATTGTAGTCTCAGCAGCCGAGGCTTCTCGAAAGCAGAAGAGGCCCGAGGAGATTAGTAGTGAGAACCTGGAGGAGGAGGGTGTTGTGCCTTCCGTGATGGATCAACGCTTCGATGCTTCGGCTTTCATTGACCAACATTTGATGCCCGGTACTGAGGGGTTTTTTATGACTGTGACGTGGCCTTCCAGGCCAAGTCTATTTATTGCTCCCTTTTCCGATCCGCAGTTATTGTTCGGAAGGCTGAACCCGTGATGGCCCAAGTTGGCCTTTTGGAGAAGAAGTTGCGCCATTTCCAGGCCGAGGTGGCCAAGCTGAAGGAGCAGCTTGAGGTTGCGGAGGTGGCTAAGGAGAAGGCTGTGAAGTCATCCGAGGAGGCCGGGGCTGAGATCCTCTGTCTTTCCGAGGTCGAGGCTTCGCTTTTGTCTCAGCTGGGCGAGGAGCAGAAGAGGGCTTCCGACGCTGAATCCCAGGCTGCTGTGCTCCTTGCTGAAGCAAACTCCCTGAAAGTTGAGGTTGCGGGATCAAAGGCTGAGGTGGAGGCACTTAAGAAGGAGAAGACAGAGCTTCTTGCCGATGTGAAGGAGGCGGTGATGGCGGCCGAGGAGACGATGAGGGCTGAGGCTCAAGTGCTCGCTCTAGGTGCCGACGTGTCCGTCATGGGGGAGTTCAGGGTTGTTCAGGATGGTTGTATTGTGGATCTTTGAGTAGATTTTTTTTTGTTCTGCTGATTTTATGACTTGTAAATTTTTTGAGATTTGACTGGCTGTGTGGCCATGTTGTGTCGCTGGATTGTTGACTTTGTTGAATGACTAGGCCGATCGGGCCATTTTATTTTTATTGAGCCGTGTTTGTTGGCTCTTAGATATTTGTGGATAGTTGCTTTTTGGGTCGGTCAGGCCTTTTATTTTGCAAGCCGTTTGTATTGGCTTTCGGTAGCCGTTCGAGTTCGTTAGCCGTTTGTATTGGCTTTTCGCTAGCCGTTCGATGTCGGTAGGCTGTTTAGTAGTGTGTGGATATCCGTTTTTAGGCCTCGAGGGTGATCGATTATTGATGTTGGCCGTGCGTTCTTTTGCTGTTACGAAAGCATAGGGAGAAGCGGGGCAGGTGTATTATGGAAATTTTATTAAGTTGGGCCTCGTTAAAACCCTCCGACGTGGGAGGAAAGAGTACCCAAAAATAACACTTGTGAAAAATAACGAGTAAAAGAGAAAAAAACAAAAGAATAAGTAGAAGAATAAGTAAAAGAGGAACTTGAAGGTAGGGGATGAGCCTACGCGTAATATCATTGTAAATTGGCGGCGTTCCAGGTCCTCGGGATCTCGGTGCTGTTGAGTCTTTCGAGCTTGTATGCTCCCTTTCCTACTATTGCCTTGATTCTGTATGGGCCTTCCCAGTTAGGGGTGAGCTTCCCTTCTCTGGGGGTGGGGGCACCGATATTGTTTCGTCGTAGGACGAGGTCATCGGGTGCGAACTCCCGTCGGATTACACTGCGGTTATACCTTAAGCCGGTTCTTTGCTTTAAGGCTAACTCTGGCATGTGGGCTATGTTTTGCACTTCCTCTGTGAGGTCCCGTTCTGCCTCTTCGTCGTTACTTCCAATTGTTCTCCGGGGGCTTGGGTTTCTAATCTCTACTTGGACAATGGCTTCTATGCCGTATGTCAGGCGGAACGGGATTTCCCTTGTGGAGGTTTGGGGTGTGGTTCGGTATGACCAGAGGAGTGATCTGAGTTCGTCGGCCCATAGTCCTTTGGCCCCGTCGAGTCATTTCTTGTGTCCCTTAACCATTATCTTGTTTGCGGACTCCACCTGTCCATTTATCTGGGGGTGTTCTACTGAGCTGAAACGATGGGATATGCCAAGCCCTTCCAAGAATTCTCGAAATTTTTTGTCGGTGAATTGGGTTCTGTTGTCCGAGATTATGATCTCGGGGATCCCAAACCGGGTAATTATGTGTCTCCAAAAAACTTTCGGCATTGGATTGCCGTGATGGAGGCCAAGGGCTCGGCCTCGATCCATTTGGTGTAGTAGTCTATGGTGACGATGAGATACCAGAGTTGTCCGGGTGCCGTGGGAAAGGGGCCGACAAGGTCGACGCCCCATGTTCCAAATGGCCGTTCTGCCATTATGACGTTGAGATGGTATGGAGCGGCTTGGTGGAAGTCGGCGCGTGTCTCATTTACTGCAGTTTTTTACCAGCTGCATGGAGTCCTTGATAACTGAGGGCCAGAAGTATCCAGCCCGAACGACCTTCTGGGCTAGGGTTTTGCCCTCGATGTGATGGCTGCAGCAGCCTTGTGGATTTCTCAGAGTATGTACTTCGTGTCCCCGGGCTCAACGCACTTGAGTAGGGGATGCGAGAATCCTTGTTTATACAGTTGTCCTAAAACGACGGTGTAGTTAGCGGCTTCCCGTTTTACCCGATTTTCTTCTTTGGGGTCGTCGGGTAGTACCCCGTCAAGGGGGTATTGTAGGATAGGGGAGGTCCACGATTCCAGGTCGTAGATCGGTAGAACAGTGTCGATCGTGGTTGCTACGGACGGCGTTCGGACGACTTCCTGAATTAACGACCGGTTACCTTGTCTTGGCTTGGTGTTGGCCAATTTTGAGAGTAGTTCTGTGATAAACCACTATTTTATGGTTTATCTTGTGCTCAATTGAGTGGATTTTATCAATCTTTCATACACTTATTCATATGATTTGCATGAGTTTACGTTTTCCTTCCTGATTTTGTGCTATGATTGAAAACATACTTCTTTGGTCTTAATTTTGATATGTTTAATCTTCTCTTATTACCATTCGATACCTTGATATGTGTGTTAGGTGATTTCAGAGATTACAGAGTAGGAATGGCTTAGAGGATGGAAAGGAAGCATGCAAAAGTGGAAGGAATACAAGAAGTTGAAGGAACTGCAAAGCTGTCAGCCTGACCCTCTCGCACTAAAACGACCACAACTTAAGCTATAGAGGTCCAAATGATGCGATTTCAGTTGCGTTGGAAAGCTAACGTCCGGGGCTTCGATTTGATATATAGTATGCCATAGTTTTCCTGACGCTAGGCAATGCGAATGCGTGCTCCACGCGGACGCGTCGCAGTGACGAAAATCAGCGTGGCAGATTTCTTCTCCAGCGATTTCTGGGCTGTTTTCGACCCAGTTTTCGGCCCAGAAAACACATATTAGAGGCTATAAAGTGGGGAAATCCATTCATTCAAAAACATGTCTTCTATTATTCACTTTTCATGATTTAGATGTAGTTTTTAGAGAGAGAGAGGTTCTCTCCTCTCTCTTAGGATTTAGGATTAGGATTACTCTTAAAGGATTTAGGATTATTTCTTCTTCATCACAGGTTCAATGTTCCTTTAATTTATTTTCTACTTTTATTTTATTACTTTAATTGATATTTATCTTTTCAATTTAGCTTATAAACCTTTCCATGTTAGATTTGAATTTATGTTTAAACGTAGTTTGGGGTATTTTAGATTTATGATTGCTTTATTCTATTTATGAATGCTTTTAATTTAATTTAGATATTTTTTTCCTCTTGGCTTTAATTGATTAACTGGAGACTCTTGAGTTATCAAACTTTTCGTGGTTGATAATTGTTATCTTTGCTAATTGACTTGAATTCTACTAACTCTAGTCCTTTCTTAGGGATTGACTAGGACTTGAGGATCACACTAATTAGTCCACTTGACTTTCCTTTGTTTTAGTAAAGGTTAACTAAGTGGGATCAAACTCAATTCTCATCACCACCGATAAGGATAACTATGATAGAACTTCTGAATTTTCATACCTTGCCAAGAGTTTATTTTATTATTATTATTTTATTTTTCTTGCCAATTAAATTACCTGTTCCTTACTTTCAAAACCCCCAATTTACAAGACTCATAACCAATAATAAGAACACCTCCTTGCAATTTCTTGAGAAGACGACCCGAGGTTTGAATACTTCGGTTATCAATTTATTTAGAGGTTTGTTACTTGTGACAACCAAAACGTTTGTACGAAGGGATTTTCTGTTGGTTTAGAAGCTATACTTACAACGCGATTATATATTTGTGAATTTTTTCACCGATAGAAAATTCCATTCGTCAAAATGGCGCCATTGCCGGGGAATTGCAAACGTGTGCCTTATTATTGGTTAATGTAAATATTTTCTTTTGCTTGTTTATTTGTTTTTATTTTTGTTTTTATTTTTGCTTTTTCGTAAATTAAGAGGTTATTGGTTTTTATTTAGTTATTAAAATTAATTTTTTCAAAAATTTGTTTTTGGTGTTCATCTTGATCTTCAAGTTGTTCTTCGTGTTCATCTTGACCTTCAAGTTGTTCTTGGTTGTTTTCTTCGTTTTGATCTAAAAAATTTAAGTTTGGTGTCATTTTATTGTTTTTCTCTTTCCTCATTAAATTCAAAAATATCTTTTCTCTTTATTTTAATTGGATTTTCGAATTTTCCTTTTAAAAAATTCAGATTTTTATTTTAAAATTTTTATCTTATCTTATCTTAGTTTTAAATTTCAAAATTCAAATCTTTTTAAAAAATATATCTTTTTCAAAATCTTATCTTATCTTATTTCAAAAATCAAATTTCAATTTTCAATATTTAAATTCCAAAATTCAAAATTCAAATGTCAAAATTTAAATTTAAAAATTTTAAAAATCAAATCTTTTCAAAATTTAAATCTTTTTCAAATCTTTATCTTATATTGTTGACTTTTTCAAAAATCAAAATTCAAAATTGAAAATTCAAATTTCAAATTTCAAAATTTCAAATTTCAAAATTTAAAATTTAAAAGATAATTTTCAAACTCAATTTAAATTTCAATAACCTTTTAATTTAAAAATATTTTTTTTGTTTTTAATTTTTATTTGTTACTATGAACTCTCACCCCTTTGGCTATGAGTCTGGTTACAATTATATTGCAGGAAGAGGAAATTACAATGAAAACAGGCATCAAGGTTGGAACAATCAAAGATAGGAGGAGCCACAAGGATTTGATCAACCCTCATGGCAACAACCACCTCTAATGGACTATCAACAACCGTTCTGTGATGCATATCAAGGCAATGGCTATGGTGAGCGCTCCTTTGATTATCAACAACCACCACCATATGCCTATAAACCCTTTCCTCAACATAACTTTGGACTACCATACTCACAAGTCCCTTTCCACCATTCACCTCCATATGACCATAACCCTTACCCACCGCACCAACCACACCCAGAACCACCACCTCAATATTCACCATCTCCATATCCTTATCAATAAGAACCACCTCCGTATTATGAGCCCTCTCTCCCAACCAATGAACCCTCATATCCATCCCAATCTCCAATGGATGACATCCTTCGCGTTCTTCTTCAAGGGCAAGCGAAGATGCAAAGGGGTGTACTGGAACTCACGACTGCCTTAACCGAGGTAGTAAATAAATTAGCTTCCCAACATCTGAGCATTCAAAGTACTCCCATGGATACATGTGAAGAATCAAAAGAAGAGCGTAGCATGAAGGAGACACTAGAAACTTCGGTGGACAATGAGGAACATGGCTTTGTATTGGAACACGTGGAGGAAGCCATAATAGTTGCAGAGGAAGAAGTGGTTGAAGACTTAGGAGATGCAAAACGTCCATGGGAACCTCAAGTCATAGAGCCCCCTTCCAAGAAGCTTGAAATTAATGTTGAGGAGGGTGTACAACCTCCAAGGCATATCATGGCTAAAGACTTTAAAGAGGTTGATCAAGAGATGGAGATTAGAGAAGAAGAAGTACAACCTCCCATGCCCTTGGTGAGCAATAAAGAGGAGATTGAATTGGAGGAAAGCTACCAAGAGGACGAGGTTAAAACTGAAGAAGCTTGCAAAGAGGTGGAAGTTGTCAAGAAAGGACACAGGGGAGTGGAGCTTGATATCACTTTGCCAAGGTTGCTGGAGACCTCTCCACCTAAGTCACCATCATCCTTCACAACATTCAAGAGGGTAAAATTCATATCCCTTAGCTTTCTCATTCCACTTGAATATGGTTTACTTGAGACAGATGGTCAGCTTAGAGCTCTTTGTGGCTTTAAGAGCAAGAGGGAGATGGTTAGTTGTTGGCAACACAATCCTAGGTTCCTTGTGGTTGGAAGCTCGAAATCTAAATGCAAGAGTTGGTGTAGAGCTCAAAAGAATGGGTCTAGGACGCTGTTTGGATGCCTCAGTGAGAATTCGGTTTGCTTGTCACCCGGTTGGAACACTAATGATCAACAAGAAGACGGGTGCAAAAGCAAAGTTTGGGACCCCAGAATTCATTCCAGCAATCAACATTCATGGGGCCTTGTCACTTGCTTTAACTTACTTGAAGGCTTTCTGCGCCTAGTTTGGGATCTCGGAGGCTACTGGAATTCCAAACATTGGTGGAGATTTTTGGATGAATTCAAGCACAAGCCACCATAACAGGGAGCTCACCAAATATCCAACTTAAGGACTTTAACTAAAAGTGCTAGGTGGGAGACGACTCGCCATGGTATGATCATTCCTTTTATTTAGTTTTGTTTGTTTTTGACTTTTATTTTATTTCATTGAACCTGGAATTATTCATAACATCTACATTAGCATCTGTATACTGCATTCAGCATTTTGTATAAAAATAAATAAATAAATAAATGCACGCGACGCGTCCGCGTCACAAGTGCATTAGGAAGAAAAGAAAAGTGAACAGAGAGTCACGCGAAAGCGTGGCTAGAGGCGTGCCTTAGGCACAAATTTACCCACGCGATCGCGTCGCTGACGCGTTCGCGTCGTTTGCGAAATAGCCTTCGCACGCGTCCGCGTCACCCACGCGAACGCGTGGCTCTGTAAAATTGACGTAAATGGGTGTATGGCATTAACTTATGATGGAGTGGGGCTGGAATGATGCTGGAAGCACAAGCCCTACCACGTGAACGCGTGCCCCACGCGTCCGCGTTGTTTTCAAAATATGGCCATTCACACGATCGCGTCAACCACGCTACCGCGTCACCCAGATTTTTGGCAAAATGCATTTAAAACAGAGAGTTGCGCGACCGCGAGGCTGCCCTCGCGCTAATGGCACAAATCACTCCACGCGAACGCGTCACCCACGTGTCCGCGTCACTTCATAGAAGCGCTATTCGCGCGAACGCGTGACCCACGCGCTTGCGTCGCCTGCGCCACACAACTTATCCAGATCAGCGCCAATTATCTTATCTTTTCTTTTCTAATCCTAATTTCTTCTATCTTTTCTTCTTTCTTCTTCCTTTTCTTACTTTCTTCTTCTTCATCTCTTTAACTTCTCATCCCTCTTCACTTCCATTCTATTAATTTATTTGCATACTTTCATTCATTGCATTATTTTCATTGGTGTTGGAAATTTATTTGGGTCATTATTTCTTATATTTTACTTGTGGATTGTTAAGGAATTGTTTGACAATTATATATATTCATTTTATAGGGTTGCTTGCATGTTCAATTTAATACTTTCAATAGCTTATTTACCATGCATGCTATGTGTTTGTGAAAATGCCCGTATGGCATTGTGCACTATTTTTAAATTTCTTTTATTCTACTACTCCAAATGCTTGCTTTTCACAAAACCCCTTTTTATATTTTATTAATTAAATATAATTGTTATTACAAACATGTTGTTAGTTTAAAAGACTTGGTAATCTAACTTGGACATCGAATGCTTGATCTATGCTACTCATGCCTTTGACCAGCATGCCAATATACATCTTGCATTTAATTGTCATTACATGCACTTGCTATATTTCCATTGATGAACTTTTCACATGTAGTCATGACCATGTGTTAACGTCATTCTTCTTTATTGTGCATTGATTACCAGTTTTTCCGCTCTCTTCCTTGCTCTAACCCTTAGCTTTAAAAGTTACTTTCTTTTTTCCTTTTCAGGATGGCCACCAAGAAGGGTAAAGAGAAAGCTACTCCCAAATCACTGGTAAGGAAAGGAACAAAAAGAGCCCCAGCTGAGGAACCACATCCCCCATCCACTTGCACATCTTAGCATGCACCGAGGACGGTGCAATCTTTAAGTGTGGGGAGGTCGATACCGATCTCCGTGGGTTAGTACCTTCCTGTCTCAACACCAATGTTTAATTTTTCTTTGTTAAATTAGTTGTTGCATTTGCATGTTTAATTGCATGTTTGTTTGATTTTATGCATTTAGTTACTACTTGGTTAAAGTAATAAATTTCTTTTTAGGACTCTATTTTTGAAAATTTTCACTAATTTAAATTGAAAAATTTTTATGTTAAAATTTGTTTGAAGTTGTATTTGGAACATGGTTTTTGAGCCAAAGAACACACAACCTGTGAGATTTTGAGCTTATTTACATAGTTACATTATTTAACCATAAATTTTTATTCTTGTGTGTTTTCTCCCTTGTAATTGCAATCTTTGCTTTGTTCCATTCTATATATCCATTATTTAGTGTATTTACATGCTTGCATATGATTGAGGCCATTACTTGTTTTAGCTCACTTCTCCCAAATAAGCCTACCCTTTTATGTCATCCTTATTAGCCACTTTGAACTTTTTAACCCCTTCTGTTTTATAACCACATTACTAGCCTTAAGCAGAAAAATAAATTAAAAATCTCAAGTTGAATCATTGGTTAGCTTAAGATAGATATTGTGTATAATTTAAGTATGAGGAATTTTATGGGAACATAGGGATGATAGAGAAAAAAAAGAAAAATTAAATTGAATAAGTTATTTGAAAATTTGGGAAGCATGCTCATGTGAAATCAAAATAATTAAATTACCAAGTGCATTGAAAAAAAAATATTTTAAGTGATTAAATAAGGGGATACAAAAATTTCCCCAATGCAAAATAAAAAGAATCAATGCACATGGAACAAAATTCAAAAATTAAATTTGGTACATGAGCATGTAATACAAAAGTGGAAAAATTTGGGTAGCTAGGTAAAGCATTTTAAATTATATAAAGTATGTATATGTTAGGTGAGATCTTAGACTAATCAAGGATTCACTTTGTTAGCTCACTTAGCCTTATATATATATATATATATATATATATATATATATCCTTACCTTTACCTCATCCCCATTACAACCCTAAAAAGACCTCATGATGTTTGCATTGGTACGTTAAATATTTGTTGATTGGTTAGATGAAGAACAAAGTTTAGAAAGCATGATTAGAGAAGAGTAGAGTGAATTACTCTATACACTTGAGAGACTAGAGTGATATACACTACGAGTGAGGGTTTAGTGCTTGATTCTATGTTCCCTGCTTTTATGAGCTATCTTCTCACAAGTTTACTTGTCTTTTATTATATGATTTGAATTAGTGGAATTTGAATTATTTTTGTCTTGAAAGATTTATTTACTTTTAACCAAGTAGGTAGAAACATCTTAGCATGTAGTTGCATTCATATAGATAGGTTGCATTTCATACATTTTACCATTCCTCTACTCCTTTATATCTTCTCTTGAGCATAGCATGAGGACATGCTAATGTTTAAGTGTGGGGAGGTTGATAAACCACTATTTTATGGTTTATCTTATACTCAATTGAGTGGTTTTTATCAACTCTTTACTCACTTATTCATACAATTCGCATGTTTTATATTTTCCTTCCTGATTTTGTGCTATGATTGAAAACATGCTTCTTTGACCTTAATTTTATTAATATTAATTCTCCCTTTATACCATTCGATGCCTTGATATGTGTGTTAAGTATTTTCAGAGATTATAGGGCAGGAATGGCTTGGAGGATGGAAAGGAAGCATGCAAAAGTGGAAGGAATACAAGAAGTTGAAGGAACTGCAAAGCTATCAGCCTGACCCTCTCGCACTAAAACGGTCAAAACTTGAGCTACAGAGGTCCAAACGACGCGGTTCCAGTTGCGTTGGAAAGCTAAAGTCCGGGGCTTAGATTTGATATATAATATATCATAGTTGCCCTAACGCTAGGTGATGCGAACGCATGCTCCACGCGGACGCGTCGCAGTGACGAAAATCAGCGTGGCAGATTTCTTCTCCAGCGATTTCTGGGCTGTTTTCGACCCAGTTTTCAGCTCAGAAAACACATATTAGAGGCTATAAAGTGGGAGAATGCATCCATTCATGGGGAGGCCTTCTATTATTCACTTTTTCATAATTTAGATGTAGTTTTCAGAGAGAGAGGTTCTCTCCTCTCTCTCTTAGGATTTAGGATTAGGATTCCTCTTAAAGGATTTATGATTTCAACCCTTTATCAGGTTCAATATTCCTTTTATATTTTTATTTATTTATTCTAATGCTTTTATTCGTATCTGACTTATGTTACCAATTTGGCTTCTGAACTCTTTATGTTTAAATTGATTTTCTTCTATTAATGCAATTGAGGTATTTCAGATTTATGACTTTTTATTTAGCTTTTTATATTCTTGACTTTAATTGATTAACTGGAGACTCTTGAGTTATCAAACTTATCGTGATTGATAATTGTTATCTTTGCTAATTGACTTGAATTCTACTAAATCTAGTCCTTTCTTAGGGATTGACTAGGACTTGAGGATCACACTAATTAGTCCACTTGACTTTCCTTTGCTTTAGTAAAGATTAACTAAGTGGGATCAAACTCAATTCTCATCACCACCGATAAGGATAACTAGGATAGGACTTCCGAATTTTCATACCTTGCCAAGAGTTTATTTTATAATCATTTATTTGTTTTTCTTATCATTTAAATTACCTGTGCCTTACTTTCAAAACCCCCGATTTACAAGACTCATAACCAATAATAAGAACATACCTCCCTGCAATTCCTTGAGAAGATGACCCGAGGTTTAAATACTTCGGTTATCAATTTATTTAGGAGTTTGTTACTTGTGACAACCAAAATGTTTGTAAGAAAGGGATTCCTTGCCGGTTTAGAAGCTATACTTGCAACGAGGATTTATTTTGTGAGATGTAGCTTAAGTTGTGGTCGTTTTAGTGCGAGAGGGTCAGGTTGACAGCTTTGCAGTTCCTTCAACTTCTTGTATTCCTTCCACTTTTGCATGCTTCCTTTCCATCCTCTAAGCCATTCCTGCCCTGTAATCTCTAAAATCACTTAACACACATATCAAGGCATCGAATGGTAATAAGAGAAGATTAAACATATCAAAATTAAGACCAAAGAAGCATGTTTTCAATCATAGCACAAAATCAGGAAGGAAAACGTAAACTCATACAAATCAACTTTTTCTACTAGGTTTTCGACGATCGGTATTTCGGGATCATTCTCCTTGTTTTGCGTTGGGGTCTGGCGAATAGTGCTTTCTATCCTTCCATGGGTTGTAGTCTCTTGGTGTTCGGGGGTTGGGTTCTGATGAGCGGGTATTTTATACGCTTTTTGGGGTTAATTTCATATAGATTTTAGTATATTTTTGTTAGTTTTTAGTTTATTCTCATTAGTTTCTAGGCAAAATTCATATTTCTGGACTTTACTATGAGTTTGTGTGTTTTTCTGTAATTTCAGGTATTTTCTGGCTGAAATTGAGGGAGCTGAGCAAAAATCTGATTTAGGCTGAAAAAGGACTACTAATGCTGTTGGATTCTGACCTCCCTACACTCAAAGTAGATTTTCTGGAGCTACAGAACTCCAAATGGCGCGCTTCTAATTGCGTTGGAAAGTAGACATCCAGGGCTTTCCAGAAATATATAATGGTCCATACTTTGCTCAAGGATAGATGACGTAAACTGGTGTTCAACACTAGTTCTATGCTGCTGTCTGGCGTCCAGCGCCAGAAACAAGTTAGGAGTTGGAGTTCAACGCCAGAATTGGATCCAAAGTTGGCGTTGAATGCCCAAAACAGCCTTATGCACGTGAGAAGCTTTAGTCTCAGCCCCAGCACACACCAAGTGGGCCCCAGAAGTGGATTTCTGCACCATCTATCATAGTTTACTCATTTTCTGTAAACCTAGGTTACTAGTTTAGTATTTAAACAACTTTTAGAGATTTATTTTGTATCTCATGACATTTCAGATCTAAACTTTGTACCTTTTTGACGGCATGAGTCTCTAAACTCCATTGTTGGAGGTGAGGAGCTCTGCTGTGCCTCGATGAGTTAATGCCAGTATTTCTGTTTTCTATTCAATCATGTTTATTCCTATCTAAGATATTCATTCGCGCCTTATTATGATGAATGTGATGATCCGTGACACTCATCACCATACTCACCTTATGAATGTGTGCCTGACAACCACCTCCGTTCTACATTAGATTGAATGAGTATCTCTTAGATTCCTTAATCGGAATCTCCGTGGTATAAGCTAGAATCCATTGGCAGCATCCTTGAGAATCCGGAAAGTCTAAACCTTGTCTGTGGTATTCCTAGTAGGATTCTGGGATTGGATGACTGTGATGAGCTTCAAACTCGTGAGTGCTGGGCGTAGTGACAGACGCAAAAGGATGGCGAATCCTATTCCGGTATGATCGAGAACCTACAGATGATTAGCCGTGCGGTGACAGCGCACCTGGACCATTTTCACTGAAAGGAAGGATGGTAGCCATTGACAACAGTGATCCTCCAACACACAGCTTGCCATAGGAGGGACGTGCGTGCGTGAAGAAGAAGATAGAGAGAAAGCAGAGATGGGTTGAGAGATGGATCGGGAACTTGCGGGTCGAGGCGGATGCCAGATTATTTGACTGGAGCAATGAGAGTAGTATCTGCATACCCTCCATTGGAGTCAGTAGCTTTGAGCTGAATCCTCAGCTCATTATCACGGTGCAGCAAAGCTGCCAGTATTCCGGTCTTCCACAAGAAGAACCTACAGAGTTTCTGGCACAGTTTTTACAAATTGCTGACACAGTACATGATAAGGAAGTAGATCAGGATGTCTACAGATTATTACTGATTCCATTTGCTGTAAAAGACCAAGCCAAGAGGTGGTTAAATAACCAACCTAAGGCTAGCATAAGGACATGGAAACAACTGACAGAAAAATTCCTGAATCAATACTTCCCTCCAAAACGGATGACACAGCTAAGGCTGGACATCCAAGGCTTTAAACAAGGAGATAATGAATCTCTTTATGATGCCTGGGAGAGATACAGAGAGACGCTAAGAAAATGCCCCTCTGAAATGTTTTCAGAGTGGGTTCAGTTAGACATTTTCTATTATGGGCTTATAGAAAGAGCTCAGATATCTTTAGATTGCTCAACTGGTGGATCTATCCACATGAGAAAGACAATTGAAGAAGCTCAAGAGCTCATTGATACAGTTGCTAGAAATCAGCATCTGTACTTAAGCAGTGACCCTTCCATGAAAGAAGAGGCTAAAACAGTAACTGCTGAACTCAGTCCTGCAGAGCAAGCTGCTGAATTCAATCAGCAATTGGATTTTCTAACAAAGCAGTTAGCTGAATTCAAGGATAAACTACAAGAGACAAGGATGGCTAATATAAACATGGAAATACAATTAAAGCAAATAAGGCAGCAGCTGTCAAAACAAATAACAGAAGAATGCCAAGCAGTTCAACTAAGAAGTGGGAAACTAACTACCCCACTTCAAAGCAGCAGGAAACCAAGAAATGAGCAAACCACCCAAAATCCATCTGAGGACAGTAAGAGCCCAGGGAAAAATAATTCTGGCGCTAAAACGCCAGAAATTTGGTGGAAGGCTGGCGCTGAACGCCCAGACCATGCTCAAGACTGGCGTTCAACGCCAGAAACAAGCAAGGATCTAGCATTGAACGCCCAAAAGAAGCACAGTTCTGGCGTTCAAACGCCAAGAACAGATGAGGAGCTGGCATCTAACATCACTCCAGCTTCTAATTCTGGCACTCAATTGCTAGTGAGGGATCAGACACATACAAGTGCTGATAACAATACAGTTCTGGCGTTCAGACGCCAGGAAGAACTGGGAAGCTGGCATCTAACGCCACTCCAGCTCCTAACTCTGGCATTCAATTGCCAGTGAGGGATCAGACACACACAAGTGCTGATGACAACCCA
>NC_029794.2:24313488-24313615 GCF_000816755.2 Arachis ipaensis | reverse complement strand
GCCAACCCGGATATGTCTCCAACTTGCTGATGGCTCCATTAAATATCCATCAGGCGTGATTGAAGACATGATTGTCAGAGTTGGGCCATTCGCCTTTCCCACTGACTTTGTAGTGTTGGAAATGGAG
>NC_029794.2:24312593-24313239 GCF_000816755.2 Arachis ipaensis | reverse complement strand
AGATCAACATGGCTGAGAGTCTCGAATTAAAGTTGGAAGACATCCTTAAAGATGTTCAGCCTGATTTGGAGGATTCAGAGGAAATGAAAGAGCCTTTGAAATTTCCTCTGGAAGAGGAAAAACCTCCTAAACCCAAGCTCAAACCATTACCACCATCCCTGAAATATGCATTTCTGGGAGAAGGTGACACTTTTCCAGTGATCATAAGCTCTGCTTTAAATCCACAGGAAGAGGAAGCACTTATTCAAGTGCTAAGGACACATAAGACAGCTCTTGGGTGGTCCATAGGTGACCTTAAGGGCATAAGCCCAGCCAGATGCATGCACAAAATCTTATTGGAGGATAATGCTAAACCAGTGGTTCAACCACAGAGGCGGCTAAATCCAGCCATGAAGGAAGTGGTGCAGAAAGAGGTCGCCAAATTACTGGAGGCTGGGATTATTTAACCTATTTCTGACAGCCCTTGGGTGAGCCCTGTCCAAGTTATCCCCAAAAAGGGAGGCATGACAGTGGTTCATAATGAAAAGAATGAACTGGTTCCTACAAGAATAGTTACAGGGTGGCGCATGTGTATTGACTACAGAAGGATCAATACAGCCACCAGAAAGGATCATTTTCCTTTACCATTCATAGACCAGATGCTAGA
>NC_029794.2:24310714-24312367 GCF_000816755.2 Arachis ipaensis | reverse complement strand
AAGGTGATGAGTGTCACTGATCATCACCTTCTCCATAGTTAGGCGCGAATGGATATCTTAGATAGGAACACGCATGTTTGAATGGAAAACAGAAGTACTTGCATTAATTCATCGAGACACAGCAGAGCTCCTCACCCCCAACAATTGAGTTTAGAGACTCATGCCGTCAAAGAGTACAAAGTTCAGATCTAAAAATGTCATGAGATGTAAAATAAGTCTCTAAAAGTTGTTTAAATACTAAACTAGTAGCCTAGGTTTACAGAAAATGAGTAAACTCTGATAGATGGTGCAGAGATCCACTTCTGGGGCCCACTTGGTGTGTGTTGGGGCTGAGACTTAAGCAATTCACGTGCATAAGGCTGTTTTGGGCGTTCAACGCCAGGTTTGGGTCCATTTCTGGCGTTGAACTCCAACTTTTGATCCTTTTCTAGCGCTGGACGCCAGAATTGGGCAGAGAACTGGCGTTGAACGCCAGTTTACGTCGTCTATCCTCGTGTAAAGTATGGACTATTATATATTTCTGGAAAGCCCTGGATGTCTACTTTCCAACGCAATTGGAAGAACGCCATTTTGAGTTCTGTAGCTCCAGAAAATCCACTTTGAGTGCAGGGAGGTCAGAATCCAACAGCATCAGCAGTCCTTTTTCAACCTAAATCAGATTTTTGCTCAGCTCCTTCAATTTCAGCCAGAAAAATACCTGAAATTACAGAAAAAATACACAACTCATAGTAAAGTCCAGAAATATGAATTTTTCCTAAAAACTAATGAAAATAAACTAAAAACTAACTAAAACATACTAAAAATGATATGAAATTAACCCCAAAAAGCGTATAAAATATCCGCTCATCACAACACCAAACTTAAACTGTTGCTTGTCCTCAAGCAAATAGACAAATAAAATAGAAGACTAATGGGTTGAGAAGAAATAATATCTCAGAATTTTTGAGTGAAGCTCCGATTTTAATTAGATGAGCGGGACTAGCAGCTTTTTGCTTCCGAACAGTTTTGGCATCTCACTTTATCCATTGAAGCTCAGAGTGATTGGCATCTATAAGAACTTAGAATTCAGATAATGTTATTGATTCTCCTATTTCAGTGTGATGATTCTTGAACACAACTATTTTATGAGTCTTGGCCGTGGCCCTAAGCACTTTGTTTTCCAGTATTACCACCGGATACATAAATGCCACAGACACATAATTGGGTGAACCTTTTCAGATTGTGGCTCAGCTTTGCTAAAGCCCCCAATTAGAGGTGTCCAGGGTTCTTAAGCACACTCTTCTTTTTGCTTTGGACCTTGACTTTAACCGCTCAGTCTCAAGTTCTCACTTGACACCTACACGCCACAAGCACATGGTTAGGGACAGCTTGGTTTAGCCGCTTAGACCAGGATTTTATTCCTTTAGGCCCTCCTATACACTAATGCTCAAAGCCTTGGGATCCTTTTTATTTGCCCTTACCTTTTGGTTTTAAGGGTTATTGGCTTTTTGCTCTTACCTCTTGGTTTTAAGAGCTTTTGGCTTTTTCTGCTTGCTTTTTCTTTTTCTTTCTAATTTTTTTTCGCCTATTTTATTATATATATATATATATATTTTTTTCTGCAAGCTTTGTTCTTTGCTGCTTTTTCTTGCTTCAAGAATCATTTTTATGATT
>NC_029794.2:24303899-24309980 GCF_000816755.2 Arachis ipaensis | reverse complement strand
ATTTTGGGCGTTCAGCGCCAGAACCATGCTCTGTTCTGGCGTTGAACGCCAGATAGGTGCTTCCTCCAGGGTGTGATTTTTTTTCTGCTGTTTTTAATTCCGTTTTCAATTTTTAATATTTATTTTGTGACTCCACATGATCATGAACCTAATAAAACATGAAAAACCATGAAAGTAAATAAAAGTTGGGTTGCCTCCCAACAAGCGCTTCTTTAATGTCCTTAGTTGGACCTTGCTGAGCTTTTAATCTAGCTTCAACCTTGAGCACTCTTGCTCAACATTGCCTTCAAGATAGTGCTTGATTCTCTGTCCATTAACAATGAACTTCTTGTCAGATTCAATATCTTGAAGCTCTACATAACCATATGGTGATACGCTTGTAATCACGTATGGTCCCCTCCACCGGGATTTCAATTTCCCGGGGAATAGCCTGAGTCTAGAGTTGAACAGCAGAACCTTCTGTCCTGGTTCAAAGATTCTAGATGACAGCTTTCTGTCATGCCATTTTTTTTATTTCTCTTTATAAAGCTTGGCATTTTCGAAAGCTGTGAATCTGAACTCCTCTAGCTCATTTAGCTGGAGCAATCTTTTTTCTCCTGCTAATTTGGCATCAAAGTTTAGGAATCTGGTTACCCAGTAGGCCTTATGTTCCAGTTCCACGGGCAGGTGACATGCCTTACCATACACGAGTTGGTATGGAGAGGTCCCTATAGGGGTCTTGAATGCTGTTCTGTAAGCCCACAGAGCATCATCCAAGCTCCGTGCCCAATCCTTTCTACGGATATTTACTGTCCGTTCCAGGATTCTCTTTAATTCTCTGTTAGACACTTCAGCTTGCCCATTAGTTTGTGGATGATATGGAGTAGCCACCTTGTGGCGAATCCTATACCGAACCATGGTAGAGTAAAGCTGTTTATTGCAGAAGTGAGTGCCCCCATCACTGATTAGTATTCTAGGGACACCGAACCTGCTAAAGATATGTTTCTGGAGGAACTTCAGCACCGTTTTAGTATCATTGGTGGGTGTGGCAATGGCCTCAACCCATTTTGATACATAATCAACTGCCACCGGAATATAAGTATTTGAGTATGATGGTGGGAAAGGTCCCATGAAGTCAATTCCCCATACGTCAAACAACTCAATCTCCAAGATTCCTTGTTGAGACATGGCGTAACCATGAGGAAGATTGCCAGCTCTTTGGCGACTGTCACAGTTACGTACAAACTCTCGGGAATCTTTATAGAGTGTGGGCCAATAGAAGCCACATTGGAGGACCTTGGTGGCTGTTCGCTCACCTCCGAAATGGCCTCCATATTGAGATCCGTGGCAATGCCACAGGATCCTCTGTGCTTCTTCTCTAGGCACACACCTACGGATAATTCCGTCTGCACATCTCTTAAAGAGATAAGGTTCATCCCACAAGTAGTACTTTGCATCAGTAATTAATTTTTTCTTCTGTATCCTGTTGTACTCTTTGGGTATGAACTTTGCAGCTTTATAGTTTGCAATATCGGCAAACCATGGTGTTTCCTGAATGGCAAACAAGTGCTCATCTGGAAACGTCTTAGAGATCTCAAGATAGGGGAGGGGCGTCCCTTCTACTGGCTCTATCCGTGATAGATGATCAGCCACTTGGTTTTCTGTCCCTTTTCTGTCTCTTATTTCTATATCAAACTCTTGCAGAAGCAACACCCATCTAATGAGCCTGGGTTTTGAATCCTGCTTTGTGAGAAGATATTTAAGAGCAGCATGATCAGTATACACAATCACTTTTGATCCTACTAAGTATGATCTAAACTTGTCAATGGCGTAAACCACTGCAAGTAATTCTTTTTCTGTGGTTGTG
This sequence comes from Arachis ipaensis, assembly GCF_000816755.2. Classification (NCBI taxonomy): domain Eukaryota; kingdom Viridiplantae; phylum Streptophyta; class Magnoliopsida; order Fabales; family Fabaceae; genus Arachis; species Arachis ipaensis. Next base: position 24,308,134 of record NC_029794.2, on the reverse strand, counting down.
TAGTTTTTTTGGGTATCATTTAGAATGCGACTAGCATAATAAATGACATGCAGAAGCTTGTCATGCCTCTGTCCCAATACTGCACCAATGGCGTGATCACTAGCATCACACATTAGCTCAAATGGTAACGTCCAGTCTGGTGCAGAAATGACTGGTGCTATGACCAGCTTAGCTTTCAGCGTTTCAAACGCCTGCAGGCACTCTGTGTTAAACACAAATGGCGTGTCAGCAGCTAGCAGATTGCTTAGAGGTTTTGCAATTTTTGAAAAATCCTTTATAAACCTCCTATAGAATCCTGCAAGACACAAGGAAAACTCAAGAACACTTTGAAGACTCACAAGAACACCAAACTTAAAATTTTTAGAAAACCAACTAAAATTTTCGAAAACCAAAGGGAAATCAACAAGAACACCAAACTTAAAGTTTGGCACAGGATTTAATAGAAAAAAATATTTTTGAAAAAGATTTTAAAAATATAATAGCCAATTACCATGAACATAGACACCACGTTCTAACTAATTGAGCTATAAATTTAAAGTGTTTTAACAAGGGATAAATAATAAAAGACTCTAAACCAAAAAAAGAAAAATTTTTCCTAATCTAAGCAACAAAATAAACTGTTAGTTGTCCAAACACGAACAATCCCCGGCAACGGCGCCAAAAACTTGGTGCACTAATTATGAATCACACTTTTCACAACTAGTACCACTTACCAGCAAGTGCACTCGGTCGTCCAAGTAATACCTTACGTGAGTAAGGGTCGAATCCCACGGGGATTGTTGGTTTGAAGCAATCTATGGTTATCTTATAAATCTTAGTTAGGAAGTCAATTATATTAATCAGTTGAATTGCGAATAACCAAGAGAGCATAAATTAAAGGTTACTTGTTGCCAAAGCGGAAATATGAAATGAAAGCTTTCGACTCCGCTGGATCTCGTATTGATTTCTTCCAAGTCTAAATTGCGTATATTAGAGGCGTCGATTCAATGGAAGTCTAATCCGCTACTTCTTCTGCTAAGCTAGGCAAAGGAGTAAGAATAATGAAAGGAGGAGCTAAGTCATTCTACAAGCCGTGATGCTTTCATCTTTCTTAGTATTTACACGACCTTACCTAGGAAAGGTTATTGAAAGCTAGGAGTCAGTTTGATATTCTAATAATCCCATCCCGATCTATGTTGGAGTTTTGGAGATGCTTTGTCTTCTGAATCTCTGCTTTACTCTGTCTTCTGATTCACGCACGCACGTCCTCCTATGGCAAGCTGTATGTAGGGGGTCATCGTCGTCAATGACTACATCCCATCCTCTCAGTGAAGAATATGCTCACATGCTCTGTCACAGCACGGCTAATCATCTGTCGGTTCTCGATCATACTGGAATAGGATTCTTCATCCTTTTGCGTCTGTCACTAACGCCCAGCACTCGCGAGTTTGAAGCTTGTCACAGTCATTCGATCATTGAATCCTACTCGGAATACCACAGACAAGGTTTAGACTTTCCGGATTCTCATGAATGCTGCCATCAGTTCTAGCTTATACCACGAAGATTCTAATTAAGAGATCTAAGAGATACTCATTCAATCGGATATAGAACGGAGGTGGTTGTCAGGCACACGTTCTTGGGTTGAGAAAGGTGATGAGTGTCACGGATCATCACCTTCATCACAGTTAAGCGCGAATGAACATCTTAGGTAGGAACAAGCGTGTTTGAATGGAAAACAGAAGTACTTGCATTAATTCATCGAGACACAGCAGAGCTCCTCACCCCCAACAATGGAGTTTAGAGACTCATGCCATCAAAGAGTACAAAGTTCAGATCTAAAAATGTCATGAGATGTAAAATAAGTCTCTAAAAGTTGTTTAAATACTAAACTAGTAGCCTAGGTTTACAGAAAATGAGTAAACTCTGATAGATGGTGCAGAGATCCACTTCTGGAGCCCACTTGGTGTGTGCTAGGGCTGAGACTTAAGCAATTCACGTGCATAAGGCTGTTTTGGGCGTTCAACGCCAGGTTTGGGTCCATTTCTGGCGTTGAACTCCAACTTTTGATCCTTTTCTGGCGCTGGATGCCAGAATTGGGCAGAGAACTGGCATTGAACGCCGGTTTACGTCATCTATCCTCATGCAAAGTATAAACTATTATATATTGCTGGAAATCCCTGGATGTCTACTTTCCAACGCAATTGGAAGCACGCCATTTCGAGTTCTGTAGCTCCAGAAAATCCACTTTGAGTGCAGGGAGGTCAGAATCCAACAGCATCAGCAGTCCTTTTTCAGCCTGAATCAGATTTTTGCTCAGCTCCTTCAATTTCAGCCAGAAAAATACCTGAAATTACAGAAAAACACACAACTCATAGTAAAGTCCAGAAATATGAATTTTTCCTAAAAAATAATGAAAATAAACTAAAAACTAACTAAAATATACTAAAAATTATATGAAATTAACCCCAAAAAGCGTATAAAATATCCGCTCATTAGATGGCTACTCAGGCTATAACCAGATTGCAGTAGATCCCCAGGATCAAGAGAAAACAGCATTCACATGTCCATCTGGAGTGTTTGCTTATAGAAGGATGCCATTTGGGCTGTGTAATGCACCTGCAACCTTCCAGAGATGCATGCTCTCTATTTTCTCTGATATGGTGGAAAAATTTTTGGAAGTCTTCATGGATGACTTCTCAGTATATGGAGACTCATTCAGCTCCTGTTCAGACTGGACATTACCATTTGAGCTAATGTGTGATGCCAGTGATCACGCCATTGGTGCAGTGCTGGGGCAGAGGCATGACAAGCTTCTGCACGTCATTTATTATGCTAGCCGCGTTTTAAATGATGCCCAGAAGAATTACACAACCACATAAAAAGAATTACTTGCAGTGGTTTATGCTGATCTCAAATATCTACTCACAAAGCAGGATTCAAAACCCAGGCTCATAAGATGGGTGTTGCTTCTGCAAGAGTTTGATATAGAAATAAGAGACAGAAAAGGGACAGAGAACCAAGTGGTTGATCATCTGTCTCGGATAGAGCCAGTAGAAGGGACGTCCCTCCCCTCTCCTAAGATCTCTGAGACTTTTCCGGATGAGCATTTATTTGCCATTCAGGAAACACCATGGTTTGCAGACATTGCAAACTATAAAGCTGCAAGGTTCATACCCAAAGAGTACAACAGGCAACAAAAGAAAAAATTAGTTACTGATGCAAAGTACTACTTGTGGGATGAACCCTATCTCTTTAAGAGATGTGCAGACGGAATAATCCGGAGATGTGTGCCTAGAGAAGAAGCACAGAGGATCCTATAGTATTGCCATGGATCACAATATGGAGGCCATTTCAGAGGTGAGCGAACAGCCACCAAGGTCCTCCAATGTGGCTTCTATTGACCCACACTCTATATAGATTCCCGAGAGTTCGTACGTAACTGTGACAGTTGCCAAAGAGCTGGTAATCTGCCTCATGGTTACGCCATGCCTCAACAAGGAATCTTGGAGATTGAGTTGTTTGACGTATGGGGAATTGACTTCATGGGACCTTTTCCACCATCATACTCAAACACTTATATTCTGGTGGCCGTTGACTACGTATCAAAATGGGTAGAGGCCGTTGCCACACGCACCAATGATACTAAAATAGTGCTGAAGTTCCTCCAAAAATATATCTTCAGCAGGTTTGGGGTCCCTAGAGTACTAATCAGTGATGGGGGCACTCACTTCTGCAACAAATAGCTTTACTCTGCCATGGTCTGGTGTGGGATTCGCCATAAGGTGGCGACTCCATATCATCCACAGACTAATGGACAAGCTGAAGTCTCCAACAGAGAGCTAAAAAGAATCCTAGAACGGACTGTAAGTACCCGTAGAAAGGATTGGGCAAGAAGCTTGGATGATGCTCTGTGGGCATACAGAACAGCATTCAAGACTCCTATAGAGACCTCTCCATACCAACTTGTGTATGGTAAGGCATGTCACCTGCCCGTGGAACTGGAACATAAAGCCTATTGGGCAACCAGATTCCTAAACTTTGATGCCAAATTAGCTGGAGAAAAAAGATTACTCCAGCTAAATGAACTAGAGGAATTCAGATGCACTGCTTTCGAAAATGCCAAGCTTTATAAAGAAAAATAAAAAAAAATGGCATGACAGGCATGACAGCCTGAAGTCAAAGGGCCCCTTATCGGACTCGGATCTCAATTTGTTGTCTTGGAAAACAGGACCAAGTTTCTAAGATCTACTGTCGAA
>NC_029794.2:24296005-24300537 GCF_000816755.2 Arachis ipaensis | reverse complement strand
CGGTGGAGGGGACCATATGTGATTACAAGTGTATCACCATATGGTTATGTGGAGCTTCAAGATATTGATTCTGATAAGAAGTTCATTGTTAATGGACAGAGAATCAAGCACTATCTTGAAGGCAATGTTGAGCAAGAGTGCTCAAGGCTGAAGCTAGATTAAAAGCTCAGCAAGGTCCAGCTAAAGACAATAAAGAAACGCTTGCTGGGAGGCAACCCAGCCATGGGGCATCACTTCCTCTAAGCATTTTGCCCTATTCTTGATTTTATTTGTTTATATAAAGTTCATTGATCCTAAGGTAAAGAGTCAATTGTATAAGTTCACAGGGTTACAGAAGGATTCTACACGCAAAACAGAGAAAAAGAGCTCACTGGCAAGAAAACGCCAGTAAGGATAGCCATCTGGGCGTTGAACGCCAGAAAGAAGCTCTTTCTGGGCGTTTAACGCCAGATTTACAGTGTTCTGGGCGTTCAGAAAAACGCCCAGTAACAAAGGACTTCCTGGCGTTCAACGCCAGAAATAAGCAGCAGCTGGGCGTTGAACGCCCAGGAGAAGCAGCATTTGGGCGTTGAACGCCCAAAACATGCAGCGTTTGGGCGTTCAAACGCCAGGATGGTGGGGAGGAGGTAAATTCATCTTTTTTTTTCATATTTTTCATTTTAATCCTAATTTTCATGTTCCAATTCATGATTTCTTGCATAAACATGTTAAGAACCCTGATTTCTAAAATCCCTAATTTCTAAAAACCCTTCTTTAAAAATATTAAATGTATCTTAATCCATAAGCACAAATCCTTTTTTTCAATCCAACTAACTCTTTTTCAAAATTTTCAAAACAAATCTCTCTCTTTTCATTCAAAAATCTTTTCAACTAAGCAATATCTTTTTCAAATATCCATACTATCTTTTTCAAAATCCCAAATCTATCTTCTTCAGATATCTTTCATATCTTTTCAATTTTAAATCATATCTTTTCTTATCATATTTTTTTTCTAAAAATCATATCTTCTATCTTATCTTTCTCCCTATTTTTCGAAAATCCACCCCCTCTCCCTTTAAATATGGGTTCGGCCTCCCTCCCCTCCCATCCACCATTGCACCTAGCTCTCCTTCTCTCCCTCTACTTTCTTTTCTTTTTGCTTGAGGACAAGCAAACCTCTAAGTTTGGTGTGCTCATCCGTGATCACTAAGATCATGGCTCCTAAAGGAAAACAACCCACTCCAAGAGGCAAGAAAGAGAGTGTTCCAAAACCACTTTGGAATCAAGGGAAGTTCTTAACTAAAGAACATTCAGACCATTATTACAAAATAATGGGTCTAAGATCAGTGATCCCGGAAGTCAGATTCGATCTGAAAGAAGACGAATATCCGGAGATCCAGGACCAATCTTAGCCTTAACTCTGTGATAACCTCTTATTCTAGTTTTACCTTAGGAGTCATATAGTAGTAATTAGTATCTATATTTTTGATTTTATCTCCAATTAAGCTATAATTTAATTTTCTCATCATCATCAAACTTGAATAAAATAGAAGAATTTCTTTAGAATAAGAGGCAATAATTTTCGAGTTTTTAATAAGAACATTCTAATTATTTACATGCGGTGGCAATGCTTTCTGTCTTCTGAATGAATGCTTGAACAGTGCATATGTCTTTTGAATTTGATGTTTAAGACTGTTAAATATGTTGGCTCTTGAAAGAATGATGAACATGAGACATGCTATTGATAATCTGAAAAATCATAAAAATGATTCTTGAAGCAAGAAAAAGCAGCAAAGAACAAAAGCTTGCAGAAAAAAAAAAGCAAGCAGAAAAAGCCTAAGCTCTTAAAACCAAAAGGCAAGAGCAAAAAGCCAATAGCCCTTAAAACCAAAAGGCAAGGGTAATAAAAAGGATTCAAGGCTTTGAGCATCAGTGGATAGGAGGGCCTAAAGGAATAAATCCTGGTCTAAGCGGCTGAACCAAGCTGTCCCTAACCATGTGCTTGTGGCGTGAAGGTGTCAAGTGAAAACTTGAGACTGAGCGGTTAAAGTCAAGGTCCAAAGCAAAAAGAAGAGTGTGCTTAAGAACTCTGGACACCTCTAATTGGGGACTTTAGCAAAGCTGAGTCACAATTTGAAAAGGTTCACCCAATTATGTGTCTGTGGCATTTATGTATCCGGTGGTAATACTGGAAAACAAAGTGCTTAGGGCCATGGCCAAGCCTCATAAAGTAGTTGTGTTCAAGAATCATCATACTGAAAAAGGAGAATCAATAACACTATCTGAATTCTAAGTTCCTATAGATGCCAATGACTCTGAGCTTCAATGGATAAAGCGAGGTGCCAAAACTGTTCGGAAGCAAAAAAGCTACTAGCCCCGCTCATCTAATTAGAATATGAGCTTCACTCAAAAACTCTGAGATATTATTGTTTCTTGACTCATTTGTATTCTATTTTATTTATCTAGTTGCTTGAGGAAAAGCAACAGTTTAAGTTTGGTGTTGTGATGTGCGGGTATTTTATACGCTTTTTGGGGTTAATTTCATATAGATTTTAATATATTTTAGTTAGTTTTTAGTTTATTCTCATTAGTTTCTAGGCAAAATTCATATTTCTGGACTTTACTATGAGTTTGTGTGTTTTTCTATAATTTCAGATATTTTCTGGCTGAAATTGAGGGAGCTGAGCAAAAATCTGATTTAGGCTGAAAAAGTACTACTGATGCTGTTGGATTCTGACCTTCCTGCACTCAAAGTGGATTTTCTGGAGCTACAGAACTCCAAATGGCGCGCTTCCAATTGCGTTGGAAATTAGACATCCAGGGCTTTCCAGAAATATATAATAGTCCATACTTTGCTCAAGGATAGATGACGTAAACTGGCGTTCAACGCCAGTTCCATGCTGCTGTCTGGTGTCCAGCGCCAGAAACAAGTTAGGAGTTGGAGTTCAACGCCAGAATTGGATCCAAAGCTGGTGTTGAACACCCAAAACAGCCTTATGCATGTGAGAAGCTTTAGTCTCAGTCCCAGCACACACCAAGTGGGCCCCAGAAGTGGATTTCTGCACCATCTATCATAGTTTACTCATTTTCTGTAAACCTAGGTTACGAGTTTAGTATTTAAACAACTTTTAGAGATTTATTTTGTATCTCATGACATTTCAGATCTAAACTTTGTACCTTTTTGACGGCATGAGTCTCTAAACTCCATTGTTGGGGGTGAGGAGCTCTGCTGTGCCTCGATGAGTTAATGCCAGTATTTCTGTTTTCTATTCAATCATGTTTGTTCCTATCTAAGATATTCATTCGCGCCTTATTATGATGAATGTGATGATCTGTGACACTCATCACCATTCTCACCTTATGAATGTGTGCCTGACAACCACCTCCGTTCTACATTAGATTGAATGAGTATCTCTTAGATTCCTTAATCGGAATCTCCGTGGTATAAGCTAGAATCCATTGGCAGCATCCTTGAGAATCCAGAAAGTCTAAACCTTGTCTGTGGTATTCCTAGTAGGATTCTGGGATTGGATGACTGTGACGAGCTTCAAACTCGCGAGTGCTGGGCGTAGTGACAGACGCAAAAGGATGGCGAATCCTATTCCGGTATGATCGAGAACCTACAGATGATTAGCCGTGCGGTGACAGCACACCTGAACCATTTTCACTGAAAGGAAGGATGGTAGCCATTGACAACGGTGATCCTCCAACACACAGCTTGCCATAGGAGGGACGTGCGTGCATGAAGAAGAAGATAGAGAGAAAGCAGAGATTCAAAAGGCAAAGCATCTCCAAAACTCCAACATATTCTCATTTACTGCATAACAAGTAACCTTTAATTCATGCTCTCTTGTTCATTTGCAAGTCAATTGATAACCACTAATTAATATCCTGACTAAGAGTTGCAAGATAACCATAGCTTGCTTCATGCCAACAATCTCCGTGGGATCGACCCTTACTCACGTAAGGTATTACTTGGACGACCCAGTGCACTTGCTGGTTAGTTGTGCGGAATTACATAGTGTGAAGTAATTTTCGTGCACCAGGTTCCTCGTTCGGGAGTTATCATGGTGGCTCGGGGATCGCTCCATGAAGGTGTCCGCCATTCCGCGATAATGTTGCAAGTTTTCCACAGACGGCGCCAATGTACTGGATGCCTCCGGTACGGGTTGAGAGATGGATCGGGAACTTGCGGGTCGAGGCGGATGCCAGATTATTTGACTGGAGCAATGGGAGGTGGTACCTACAAAGATACTCCGACGCTCAAATTAGAATGGATCTGAGAGGTATAAGATGTGTAGAGTGAATGACATACCTGAGGGGGACAGGGGCTCTCCTTTATATAGGTTATGGTGATTATCTTTATCTTATCTTATTCGGTTAAGATAAGGGAGGTGTTTGAATTTGATTGTTGGTTAGAAGTTCTAGTGGGCCGGTTTTAAACCTTCTAAAAAGACTTGCGGGTTGGACCCGAATAACCAGATTCAGAGACCGTTCTGGGTGTGAGATTCATGGGCCGGATCCGTAACAAATTTATATTAATTATTAATCTC
>NC_029794.2:24284750-24295919 GCF_000816755.2 Arachis ipaensis | reverse complement strand
TATGATTTATTTATTTATTTTAACTAACCTATAATTTTATTTCTATTGTTATGTTATCGTTGATTTTTAAGATATTGTTAAAATTTGTTATGCCATTGTTGGCTATTTAAAATTTGATGTTGAGACTTGTTATATATATATATATATATAATTTTTCAGAAAAGCTCTGCATACAAGCCCTAATGGCTTGTATGCTTTACAAGTTCATTAACAAATAAAACCTAAAACGTGCTGCTACACATACGTCGTATACACGCGCTATATTAGAGATCCCGCTTTTATCTAACTACCAAATTTAAAAGATTTGTTTCCTCCTTTGTTTTCGTTATACAGAGATTTGGTCGTTCTTCTTCTCGCGCCTATTCCCTGCTTCTTCTCGATCGTTCTTTTCCCCTCCTTTCTCACTGGTATGTTCTTCGTCATTTACGTTAGTTCCTCTCTCTGCAACTCCAGCTTCGTTTTCTATTTGATTTGTTGTTTTCTGAAATCAAAGTTTGAACTCGTTTTGAAGATTATGGATGATTCAACCTCAGATTGTCAGCTGAATCAGGGCAAAGTGGATTATGAATTTGAATCTAACGAAGTTCCTGAGGTTTGATTTACATAAGATTACTCTGAATTTTGTTGCAGTCATTTGAATAGCATTGTGTAGACTGAATAATTCGTGAACATTAACTGTGAAACTAACACGTTAACATGAATCTGTCGATTGAATGTAATGTATTAGTTTTGATTAATTATCTGGAATTTATAGCAGACGCTCGGGTGTAGATCAGAACTTTTTTGGGTGTATTTTTGCGAGAACTGTGGGTGTATTTACAGTTTATGGCTTTTTGTGTTATGTTAGCTGAGTTGTTGTTGTTCGGGTGTATTATATTAGACATGATTGGGTGTGTTTTTAGTTTTTGATATGGTGTATTCTGTAGCCTGTGTATTTACAGTTTATGGCTTTTATTGTCATTTTAGTTGAGTTGTTGCAGTTCGGGTGTATTATATCAGACATGATTGGGTGTATTTTTAGTTTTTGACATGGTATATTCTGCAACCTCTCTCTGTTGTTGATGACCAGTTTGTTCCGAAGGTTGGAATGACCTTTACCACCCTTGAAGATGCTGGAAAATTTTACAGGAACTACGTCAAGGCTGCAGGTTTTTCTACAAGAGTTCGGAGCACAAATAGGAATGGAAACGAGATTAAGAATCAATTGATTACATGTAGCAGAGAGGGAAAATGAAAATCTAAAATATCTCCGACCGAGAAGACCAATCCGACAGCCGGTTTAAACTGTTCTGCAAGAATTTATATACACACATTGAAGGATGTCGGTGCTTGGATCATTTCAAAGGTTGTGCTGGAACATTCACACCCCTGCTGTCTAAGTAAAGCAGAGATGCTCAAACAGCACACGGAACTAAGCATGTCCATTCGTCGTACAATAGAGAATAACGAGGAGGCCGATATCAGACTAAGCAAAACCTACCAATCATTTGTTGCGGCTGCCGGGGGTTACCGCGAGTTAAATTTTATCGAAAAGGATGTGAGGAATTACATTACCAGGGAAGTGCGGAATGTTTCCGAACAAGAAGATGTAAAGGAATTCGGGAAATATTTGTTAAGAATGAAAGAAAAGAATCAGAATTTCTTTTTTGAGCTCGAACTCGAGGAGGATCAATCGATTATGCTGGCTTTTTGGGCCGATGCAAGAAGCAGAGCTGCCTTTGAGTATTTCGGAGACGTTATTTCATTTGACACCACCTACAATACAAACAGGTAACAAACTGTCCCTGTTTATGATGCTAAATTAATGTATTTTTATGAATCTGCCGTAGAGGTGTATATTGGCTGTTTTTTGGGTGTATACGAAGCATTTGTTGGGTGTACCTAATGATTTTGCATTTTGCACTATGATAATTTGTTTCAGGTATAATTTGGTTTGTGGTTCTTTTGTCGGGGTGAATCACCACGGTCAGTCAACACTTCTCAGATGCTCTTTGATGAAAAACGAAGAAATTGAATTATTCAAATGGTTATTTGAATGTTGGCTTCGTTGCATGGGAGGAAACGCTCCGAAAGGGTTTCTCATCGATCAATGCGCATCAATGAAAAGGGCTTTAGAGGCCTGTATGCCAACAACAATTCACCGTTGGTGTATTTGGTACATCATGAAGAAGATTCCAAGTAAATTAAACGGGTACAAGGGACATGCAGAAATCGAACAAGAAATGAGCCAAGTTGTTTGGAAATCTCATAGCAAAGACTCATTCGATAGGAATTGGAATGATTTTCTGCTGAATTTTGGTCTTGTGGACAACAAGTGGCTTTCAGGTAATGTTTGTTAAAAATCTGCAGTAGAGGTGTAAATTGCATGTTTTTTCGGGTGTATTTATAGTCTGTGTTTGGGTGTATTCTGCAGATCTGTATGAAGACCATCATATATGGGTTCCTATCTATCTGGATCACCACTTCTAGGCAGGGATGAGAAGCACACAAAGGAGCGAGAGCATGCATTTATTTTTTAACAAGTTTATCACCCGGAACAGCTCACTTATTCAGTTCGTCAAACAATACGATAATTGCCTTGGAAGCCGGGAGCAAGCAGAGAGAGAATCAGATGCTGCAGATTTTTATACGGTCATACCGTGTGCAACCAAATCCTCCATTGAAGCTCAGTTTCAAGATGTGTACACTCATCAAAAGTTTAGGGAAGTCCAAGCGCAATTCAGAGGAAAGGCAAATTGCATCACGAGATTAACGAATTCCGCTCTAGGCTATTCAGTATATAAGGTTGGAGAACAAGTTTCTAGCTCAATATTCAACAAGTTTGTGGTTACTTACGACTCAGTAACAGCCGAGGTAAAATGCCAATGTTTATTATTCGAGTCGAGAGGGATATTGTGCCGTCACGCACTAAGCGTGTTAAGCTTTGGACGAGTAAGCCAAGTGTCACCGAGATATATACTAGAACGATGGAGCAAGAAGGTAAAGAGGCGACACACACACATCAAGAGCAGCCACGACAAGCCACTGTTGGATCCAAGAAGCAAGAGGTTTGACCAATTGGTTTTTCGTTCGCAAAATATTTGCGAATTTACATCCGAATCTGAGGAGCTGACTGCAATTCTGCACCATACGTACGATAACATCATGGTTGAGATGGAATCATTGAAAGCTAAAAGGAATGGCACATCTTCTTTATCCCACGAAGACACCAACTTGGAATCCGTTAACGAGCTTCAAAGCCCTCCAAGGATTCGAACAAGAGGACGTCCAAAAAATAGGCTAGGTTCAAAGTTGGACAAACAGATTGCAAATGCCACAAAGAAGAAGAAAACAAAAGCTTTAAACGAGGTAAAAGTGATGTTCTGTAAATACGTGGTGATTGAGTTTAATTTTCTCGTTAATAGTTTAGCTAATATGTGAGTTTCTTATATTCAGATAAACTTGTTTGATGCTGCATCAGTGGTGCATTCAAATTCCAGCCAATATTAAGGACATGTTATGAATTATCAGTTCAGGGTACCAGGAGCAGGGGATAACTCTTTGGGTGTATAGTTACAGAATATGGGTGTAAAAGCACTATTCGTTTGGGTGTATTTCTGAATTTTCTTGTGATTCACATTCTACATATAGATACATATATTTAGGGTTTAGGTTTTTAGGGTTTACAGGTTAGGGGTAAGGGTTTATGTTTTAAGTGTTTAGGGTTCAGGGTTTTAGGCTCAAAGCATCAGGGGGGATAGATCTCAGGGTGTATATTCAACTTTCTTTGGGTGTAAAAAATCGCAGGTTATGAGTGTATATTTGATTTGATGTTTCTCTTCATATTATAGTACCTGTAATTCATACATTTTGAATACAACACAGACAGTTTAACAGCACAGACAGTTTGGGTGTATATTTAAGCAATCTTGGGTGTATATTAAACTTCCGTTCAGTGTAAAAGTTTATAATTTGTCTTTCGATCTGCGTTGATGTTTTCCTTCATATTTTACCACCTGTAATACAGAGATTTTGAATACAGCACAGACAGTTTAACTATGGAAAAAAATTTCATTGAACAGAAGTTGTTTATAAATGGCAAATTTTTACAGCATTTATTCAATTTACAAACTAGCTAGCAGTTAGATTACTCAGTTTCTATATCAGTAGAATTTATCTGACAAAATGGACTCAATAATATTGAGGATGGCTTGGACAGTCTTATTGCATTACTCGCTCTAATTGCTTGATCTCTCTCTTTATTCATTTCACTGAATAGTATCCGCGAAGCATATTCTACTCTATAGTGGTCCACCTCCTCCTACAATTAAAAAGTATATTCTGTTTAAACAATAATATTAATTCCAGTAAAGTAATACAGAGTTATATAGTTTTAAAGACAGTTACCTGTGGCCAATTATCTCATTCATACTTCGCCCTTTTAATGTTTTCGGGCTCAATTAACTCAAGCCACTTCATAACGTAAATAGCACAGTCATAGGTGAAAACGAAGAAAATAAATTTCAAATCTCATTTAGGAACGTTTAATGTTCAGAGTCACAAATTTATACCTTGATTTTTGGCCTGAGATTTTAACGTATGTTGCTTTAATTTCCAACTCATTCTCCTTTTTCTTCAGAGGTGCCCCGTCGGCATATGTTCTAATTCTTGAAATTACATATCCCTTAAAAAACAAAATAAATCAGTAATACACCTGAATGAAATACACCCAAAAGAGAACATACTTACACCCAAAGCAAAACATACATACACCTTATATTGAATTGAAATACACCTATCTATTAAAACAAAGAACACATAGCCAACTTACAGTGAATTTATTAAGCTGCTTTCTCCCATTGCTTGGAGCTTTCTTGTGTAGCGGGTCAAGTATATAAAATCTCCCCTTTGTTGTATCAATCATCCATAACCACTAATGGCCTGAGTAGCAAACAGGCGCAAAAATCTGAAGGATTGCCATATTTTAACAGTGTGTTATTTTATTTGGCATATAAGTAAAGAACGGTACTAACAAATTTTACAAATGAAAACTCACATATCGATGCAAAGCTAATTTTTTTCCATCTATGAAGGGAATAAACATTGGATAGTCTTCCACCTTGAATTCTTTATTGGTTTTAGGTGATATGAATTCCCCGTTTGGCTGCTTCGAAACGGCCATGCTCTGCAACAATTGTGAAACAACAAATGAAATACTGAAAATACACCCAAGTGAATACTTTAAATAAACCCAAATGATTACACAACTTACACCCAATTGAACGTAAAAAATACACCCAAAATGAATACAAAAACAGACCCGTTGATCAGAGAATATACACCCTAAGGAATACAGAAAATACAGCTAAAATTCGTAGAAGTAACACTTACCACAATATCAGGGGGGAGACAATATACTTGTTTTTGAAACCTTTTATCATTTTTCTGGTTAAGGATGAGGCACATGGCAGATACAATCTAGAAATATATGCCGAAATCAATTTACATTAATAAATATTGCAGTTAACTTTGGTGTTAAAACATTAATGTGATTCTAATATTACCTCAGATTCTATATAACTTCCTGCCTAGAGCGATGCAAGGTGCATTCTATTCAAAATGTATTTGTCTTGGGCAACCAGAGTGCACAGGTTGTCAAACTCGTTAGTACTGTCATCTGCGTATGTCTCACTCACGTCGCCCAGATGTAGCACTTCTCTTTCATATCACCCGTATTCTGATTTATTCCCGCAGGAGTTTCAAACTTCCCAGAACTTTCTCCGCCAGTCTCCTTTTGAATTTGTGGACTTTTACTTTCTTCTTTCACCGCACTGCTTGCTATTTTTTGTACTAAATCCTCTAATTGTTCTAGCAAATTTGTAGTTTCTGGAGTTTTTCTCCTGTCTGCCTCCTGCATTGATGCTCCCTCCTACGTTGCTGCTTCTTCTAGGCTTGAATCAGTGAAGCCCAGGCTGAATGATGGCATTGGATCTGTTTTAGGAACATACGATGCTGTCCGTGCCATCATCATCATCAGCGCAGTAGCGTCTTCTTCGGCTGGATAACTGCGTGATCATGTATAACGTATTATAAGAGTAAGAATATACGGATGATAAGCAAAGATTGATTTTAGTCTGATGAACTTACCTTTTAGATGGAGCTGGGGGAAGCGTGGGTGTGCATCCTTCAAGTTTTGGGGGGGGGGTTCAGGAGTGCTGCACGGCACAGAAAATTAATCATGACATAAAAAAAACTATTCAGGAACAATATACACCCAAACTGTAACCCAATATACACCTATACATTGATTTTACTCTAATGAACTTACCTTTTAAATGGAGCTGGGGGAAGTGTGGCTGTGCTTTCTTCAAGTTGTTGGGGGCTTCAGGAGTGCTGCACGGCACATCAAATTAATCATGACGAAAAAATTATTCAGGAACAATATACACGCAAACTGTAAGCAAATATACACCCGAACTATAACCCAATATACACCCAAACTCTAAACAAATATACACCCAATACTATTTCTTACGTTTTTGTAGTTCCTTCAATTTGTAGCAGAGGGGTTGGTTCAAAATCTGTCTCAGGTGTTTCTTCAAATTCCGGCACGGTGGTTGTTTGGGACACTGGCACGAAAACTTGAATCGAAACTCTAAACAAGAAGAAAAATGAAAGGTTAACAATGCCTTTGAAAATAATAAGGTTATAAGGTTGAAATATTCTTGAAAAACTCACATTGCAAGCGCTTCCGACGGTGTCTCTTCCCTCACAACCATTATATTCGAATCAGCCGGCTCACTGGCTGACTCTTGAACCAGACTCAACCTAAAATACACCCAAATAAAGTCAAAAAATACACCCGAACAATTCAAAAGGAAGACATGCTTTGTTTTTTGGGAACTTACATACTTGCAGTTTTTGCTTTTTTTTCCTGCCTTTTTTTTCTCGAATAAAATAATAAAGGGCTTTTTTTTCTAAAAAAAATATATACAGAATTAGAAGTAGAAGGTAATAAAAGAACAAAAGTAACAATTATTTGAAAGAGAAATTACATGCTCTCTGCAAGCCTGTTTACACTACTTTGTTCTGTGTGTCCTTGAGAGGAAGGATCATCACTTCCGAAGTTCACGTCCGGTATTCTGTGCAGTCCTGTTTACACTACTTTGTTCTGTGTGTCCGATAAAATAATAAATTTATAATTAATATAATATAATATTAAAATGAATTTAAAACATATATACATTTTTTAGTTTCTTAGCGTGCACATGGGTCGGGTGAAGCCGGGTTCGCTTTCACTTAGATCGATCCTAAATAATAACAGGGTCTATTTTTGAGACCCTTATCCGACCCTAAACTTAGTAAAGTCACACCAAATTAGCCCCAAAGTATTCGGGTTCAGACTAGGTTTTCGGATCGATCCGGATCATATGCACCCCTATTTTAAGGTTATTTTTGTCAGCGTGGTGAATTTTCGGATACTATTTTAGCACTTTATCATATATATAGTGATAAATTTACATATCGATTAGTGTGGTAAGTGGTTGATGACGGCCAATTGCACGGGTTTGGATTTTCACACTAAAAATAGGATTTGTCCGTTGCAAGTATAGTCCAAACCTAACAATTGATCATCAATCAACTGATAAAGTCAATACAAAATATAAACCGAGATCAAGAGTATTTCAACCTTGGGTCGTTCTCCCTAGGAATGCAAATGAAATGTTTTCTCTTTCAGTTGTGAGGAAAAGGGGGTTTTCAAGCAATTAATGAAAGATTAAAAGAACTAAGCAATAAAAGAACAAAGAGATGATCAAAATTAGAATTTATGCAAGTAAAGAGAGGATGGGATCAAAACTAGTAAAAATGCTATAAATGCAGTAAAAGAGCCTTGACTTGGGAATGAGAACCCAAGGAATCCTTGTTGGAATAAATTAATTTTCAATAATCCAGATCATCCATATTGAATCATCAAAAATATAACATAATGCGGAAGCGTACCTTTACTCATAAGAGTTAGAAATTGATGGAAGAATTTGGATCTTGTGGTTCTTTCGATCTTCTTCAACCAAAGCCTTCTGTATTCCTAGGAGGCTGAACTGCAACTCTTTTGATGGGGAAAGAGCAACAAAGGCGGCTTTGGTATGTTGGGGACCGAAACCCTGAAGGTCTATTTATATTTGAGCATGGCACCCATTAAACCCTAAAGCCCAAATAAAATAGTATCTAAAGCCCAAAAGATAATATATCTAAAATCCAAAAAAGATAATTATCTAAGGAACAAAAGATAATATCCGGTTTTATTCTCATTTAATTCCAAATCAAAAGTAATAATGACTTATTCAATTAGCATTTATAACAATAAATGAGATCATCATTATATAAGTCATTTAATTTGAAATAGCATAATTTGTGATTATAATTAATATATGTATTGCCCACAAATAAGTTAGAAAATCAAATAATTTCCTAACAATCTCCCACTTGGGCTATACATATATTATTTCTTGACATAATCACATCTTTATAAACTTTATGCGCGCATCTGAATGCTATTTCTCTCATTACTTTAACAATCTGGTCCATCTCATACATTAGATATGGAACTACTGCAGCTTTTATCACATTAAATGTCGTGACTAAACCACGCCAATCACCATCCTAATATACTCAACGACATAGATCAAATTTGAATGAGTAATATGGAAATTACATGCCAAGTGATCTCATGCATGTCTATTTCCAGCTGGTCCAACTTTATTGAGATCAAACACAATACAAATATTACAAAATGAACATTTCACATAACATGAAATAAACCATCAACTTAATTCTGCAGAAAAAATAACTCAATATCTGTCATAAGATATATACCATAAACTCCCACTAAATCAAGGCATCACAACTATTGACACCCATCCGAGCAGTGTGCTCATGAAAGACTTTAGGGATCAATTCCTTGGTTAGTGAGTCTGCTAGCATATACTCTGTTCCTATATGTTCTATGAAATCTGTTTTTCTTAACCTTTCTCCTTGACAACTAAGAACTTGATGTCTGTTTGCTTCGATTCTGTCAAGCTCTTATTGTTATTAGAGTATAGTACTGCTGACTTATTGTCACAAAATATCTTTAATGACCTTTCAATGTCATCTACTATACGAAGCTCAGTGACAAAGTTTTGCAACCATATGCCTTGAAATCGGAATCAGAGTACCTAATGATCTCTAAATTTTCTGATCTCCGATAAATAAGCATGTAATCCTTTGTTCTCTTTAAATAACGCATTACACGTTTAACAGCTATCCAATGATCCATATCCGGATTGCTCAAGTATCTACCTAACACTCACACTATAAATGATATATCAGGACATGTGCAGACTTGAGCATACATTAAGCTCCCTAATGCTAATGCATAAGGTTTATCATGCATTGTTGTCCTCTCAAGATCATTTTTAGGGCATTGCTTGAGACTGAACTTGTCTCCTTTAGCTACGGGTGTGTCCATTGGTCTAAAATTTTTCATGCCATATCTACTTAAAATCTTTTCGATATAGGTCTTTTGTGATAATCCAAGAATACCTTGAGAACGATCTCTTAGTATCTCGATTCCTAATACAAAAGAGGCATCACCAAGATCTTTCATTTCGAATTTGTTCGATAGAAATTTCTTAGTTTCATGCAATAAGCCTATATCATTGCTGGCAAGTAGAATGTCATCAATATATAAGACCAAAAAGATATATTTACTCCCACTGAACTTGCAGTATACACACTCATCTATGATATTTCCTCAAAACCATGAGATAATGACTTGATGAACTTGTGATACCATTAACGGGAAGCTTGTTTGAGACCATAGATGAATTTTCTCCATTTTATTTTGGAACTCCTTAATGACACTTCTTGAGGTTGTTGAGCTTGCTGTATGGGTTGGGGTTGATGAGGATTCTCATCATTTTCTTGTACTATAGCAGTATCTCGAGCAACAACAATATTCTCATTGTTCTCTTGTACTGTAACTGGATCTACAGTATGATTCTCATTTTGCTCTTGTACTATAACTGTATCTTGAACAACAATAGGCACAAGGACCTGATCATTGTCAGTTACAGAATCCTCATCAAAAGCAACATTCCTAATATTTCCTTCCCCCCCAAACTCAACATCCTCAAGAAATCTCGCATTTTCCGACTCAAAAATAGACCTTGATGCAGGATTGTAAAACTTGTACCCCCGTGAACGCTCAGCGTAACCAACAAAGTAGCAACTAATTGTCCTTGAGTCCAATTTTCTTTCATGCAGCCTATAAGGTCCCGTCTCAGCTGGACATCCCCAAATATGCAGATGCTTTATATTGGGCCTTTTCCTAGTCCAAATTTCATATGGGGTTTTGTTAACTACTTTGCTTGGCACCCTATTAAGGATGTATGTGGTTTTTAAGGCTTCTCCCCAGAGTGATTCAGACAAGGAAGAATGACTAATCATACTTCTCACCATATCCTTAAGAGTTCGGTTCCTTCGCTCTGCAATACCATTCATGCTAGGTTTGCCTGGCATGGTGTATTGCGGAACAATACCACACTCCTCTAGGAAAAGAGCAAAAGGCCCGGGACGTTGCTCACCTGAATCGTCATATCTTCCGTAGTATTCACCACCACGATCAGATTTGACAGCTTTAATTTTCTTTCCAAGTTGAAGTTCAACTTCAACTTTGAAAGACTTGAAAACATCCAAGGCTTGAGACTTTTCATGAATTAAATATAGATACCCATAACGAGAGTAATCATCTATGAACGTAATAAAGTACCGTTGTTCATTCCAAGAGACAGTAGGGAATGGGTCACATATATCGGTATGTATCAGTTCTAAGACATCTTTAGCTCTCTCGGCACCTAATTTCCTTTCGTTTGTCCTTTTCCTTTTTATGCACTCAATGCAGACTTCAAAGTCCGCCAAATTTAGGGGTCCAAAAATTCCATCAGACACGAGTCTCTGAATTCTCTGTTTAGAGATGTGACCTAGGCGTTTGTGCCATAATGATGTCGAATTCTCATTTAGTTTTCGTTTTGTACCCGTTTGCAGTATTTCATTATTATAGGAATTTAAGTCAAGCCTATATAGATTATCCACCAAATGACCAGAGCAAATATTATTCGAATTATAGAAGAGACTGACTTTATTGTCTCC
>NC_029794.2:24280910-24284702 GCF_000816755.2 Arachis ipaensis | reverse complement strand
ACTTTTTCTGCTGAGAAGGCACATCCGCAGTAGTATCACGCTTTCTTTTATACTGAGAAGATGAAGCCATATGAACACTTTCACTCTTATCTTGCTGTAGCCTCTCTTCTTCTTGCACACAGTGAGATATAAGCTCATTTAAGGACCAAGTGTCCTTCAGAGTGTTATAACTCACTTTGAATTGCCCAAAGTGTGCAGGAAGGGAAATCAAAATAAAATGCACGAGTAAATCTTCAGACAACTCTAACTTTAGTGCTTTCAATTTTGAAGCAAGATGAGACATTTTCATAATGTACTCCCTTATGTTCCCTTTACCTTTATACCTCATGGAGACAAGTTTGCTCAAAAGGCTACTTGCCTCTGCCTTTTCATTCTTAGTAAAGAATTTTTCAACATCTTTCAGGAACTGTTTAGCATCTTTATCCTCAGTAATTGAGCCCCGAAACGCCTCAAGAATTGAGCGTTTCATGATCATAATGCTCATTCGATTAGATCTCTCCCACTTCTCTATTTTAACCTCATTGAGATTTTCCGGAGTGGAAGTGGGTTTCTCCTCTCAAAGAGCTATATCTAGATCTATACAACCGAGGACAATCTCCACGGTATCCTTCCAAACTTTAAAGTTTGAACCATTCAACATAGGAATACTGCTAATTTGTGCAGAAACATTGGTAGCTAAAGCCATAGTTTCTGGATTAGAACAAATAAACATGCAGTAAACATTAGTTAAATAATGGAAAAAAATTCATATTGAGATATCTAGAACAACATTAATTTTCAATCTTTGGATAGAAAAATTAACTGTAAGTGATACTCTCATTGCAGTAATCAAATATTGTCAAAATTCCTGTCACACATTAAGCCTTTCTTTAGACCGACTTAATGTGCACATGAAGACTTAAACTTTTCAATCTATTTATTACCGCATGTATTTTCTATTAATTGGCCAAACAATAAATTTTCTTTGGGCCGATTATTGTTCGCATAAATAATAAGTATTACTTTATTCTTAGTTACCCAAATATTTATTTACTATTAATATGTGTATGTAATTCGGCCAAATATAGGCCTTCCTTTGAGCCGACCAATATTCGCATGAATTACATATCACCATATTCCTTATGTTTTGAATAAATCAATTTTCACAAAAGAGGCTACTTTGGCAGCATAATGTTCAATCAATTTATTTCAAAACCAAATCTTTATAAAATAGGTGGGTATAATAATCCAAATTGTTACTAATTTTTTTATGTAACAATTAATATTTTTTATTACTCAAATATTATTGATGTATACTCATAACTTGGCCAAATATAGATTTTCCTTTAAATAGATCAATATTCGCATAAGTGACATATACATAATAATCCTTATATCTCATACAGATAATCAATTATCTTTACACCAAATTAATGACACATACAATTGAATACCAATTGTATAGGTTACAATAATATACGGAAAAAGACATGATAAAAAAATATCTATTTAATTAACCGTATAAAAAAAATGCAACCAAGACAACATTAACCTCTCAGTAATTATATATTGTATACCGTGAAGATAGATTATATATAGTCCAAATATATACATATATAATAAATGGCCGACGATAAACATAATGCAATGTATATATAAATAAAAGCAACCAAAACGGCACGGAGGGGATTCTTTTACATATATAACGCGAATATATACATATCGATGCACGCACATAATCAAGAACAATTTCATTAAGCGTGCATCAATTTCATATATAATGTAAACACGCATATGTATATCTATATTGATCTAATAAAATAAAATCGAATATTTTCGATGATTGAATTATGGATGGCTTTGATACCACTTGTTGGAATAAATTAATTTTCAATAATTCAGATCATCCATATTGAATCATCAAAAATATAACATAATGCGGAAGCGTACCTTTACTCATAAGAGTTAGAAATTAATGGAAGAATTTGGATCTTGTGGTTCTTTCGATCTTCCTCAACCAAAACCTTCTGTATTTCTAGGAGGCTGAACTGCAACTCTTTTGATGGGAAAAGAGCAACAAAGGTGGCTTTGGTATGTTGGGAACCGAAACCCTGAAGGTCTATTTATATTTGAGCATGGCACCCATTAAACCCTAAAGTCCAAATAAAATAATATCTAAAATCCAAAAGATAATATATCTAAAATCCAAAAAAGATAATTATCTAAGGAACAAAAGATAATATCCGGTTTTATTTTCATTTAATTCCAAATCAAAAGTAATAATGACTTATTCAATTAGCATTTATAGCAATAAATGAGATCATCATTATATAAGTCATTTAATTTGAAATAACATAATTTGTGATTATAATTAATATATGTATTGCCCACAAATAAGTTAGAAAATCAAATAATTTCCTAACAATCCTATCATCACCATAACCACAACTATGATAATTATGATGAGTCAATCTCGCCTAGTCAACCCCAACCATCGAGGAGTAAGTCAAGCAAGCATAATTGACCTTAATCCACAAGTCCTAACCAACTTACCAAACTAGTTGGTAAAAGGCTAGCGTCAATGGAAACAAGAGTCAACTAACTACCCAAGAATTACCACTAAATGTCGGACATTATGACTCTAGTATCCTAGGAACTCAAACCACAAGCCAAGGTGGGAAAATCTACTCAAAATCTAGAGTTGGCATTTTCACTAACACCTTGTGTGAATAAAAGTAAAGCATGAGAAATTGTAAAGGAAATTGGAAAACTATACCCAACTAGTGTATGTTCCCGTACTTTGTACGGGATAATATATAAAATTATATTAAAAATTTTATTAAAAAATTAAATAATATATATAGTAATTATTATTATAAATATTTTATAAAGTTATAATTAAAATTAAATTCTCAAAATTTTTAATACTAAAATATTAAAAATAATTAGTATTTATCTTAATCAATTTGAGTTTGTTAAGTGATCATCTCACTCGTCCGCTTAAACAACTATTAGGAATTAGAATCTCGCCTTGTGTATATAGCAATCCATTGGCTAGCGATAAACCCTTAATAAAAGGAGTATCAATACGTGGTTAGACTTGGCAGGAGTTTTCGAATACGCAGGTACCCGACCCGTCCATACCCGGATGAAAAGGATAATAACTTGACCCGAGTTGGGGCAGATTTTGCTCAAGACAGGTATCGTCGGGTTTAGGGTGTACCCGCCCCGAATATATACATATAAACACTTTTAGGAATTAGGATTTGCCTCACATCACACATGATTCATAGCTTCCGTCTATACTCTATAGCCATGCAAGATAAATTCAATCATCCTCACCTAAAATCTTCTTCTTTTCGACTTCTTCACAAAAAACCGCATAGCTCCTGTCATGTTGTTGTTGAGTCCATCGCTGCTTACCTATTTACAACTCCCATCTTCCTTCACAGCCAGAGACGGACCCACGTTTAATATAGAGGGGCATTTGCCCCCACAAATTTTAAAAAAAAAATTAATACTTATATACATATATACCACTTATTATATTATATTTGTCTCAAAATAAAATATAAATAGTTCTTTTGTATTTTATGTTAAAAAATATTTTGTTAAACTTAACACATAATAATAATTATATTGTTAAATTTGATTTAGTATGAAAAATAAATAAATACACTCAAAAATTAGTGATAATTAATTATATTATATTAGTTAATTATTTAATAATTAAATTAAAACTTAGTTTTTTAAATACAACTTAAATTATTAGTGATTTTTTAAAAATTGTTTAAGATAAAAAAAATATATTAT
>NC_029794.2:24255209-24280736 GCF_000816755.2 Arachis ipaensis | reverse complement strand
TAAATTATAATATACTGTAATTATTTTGGTTAAAAATTAGTTATACTATGTGTATGAAATTATATTTTTATTATTTTAAATATTATAATAATGAGAGTGTGTATATTTCTAGTTCTTATTAATATGTATTAGATAGTTCTAATTTTAAATTTTGAATATATCTAAACCAATTTAGATTGATCAAGTGATCAACTTAGTCGTCCGCTTAAATAAGTATTGAGGGTTTGAATTCTGTCTCGTATGTATAGCAACTCATTGCCGGCCAATTGTAGATTCTTAAATGGAATTCAAATTCATGACGGATTAGTCCTTAACTTGTTGAATATCGTGGGAAGCAAAAAAAATATCTATACCTAAATTTTATTATATTTTTGTCCCAATTACTAAATCTCTCTCTCTCTCTGAGTCTGTTAAGTTCTTCTATTCAAACATTGATATTTAAATTATAAAAAAAATTGATTTTCATATTTTATAAAATATCATACTGGCGGTAATTGTAAATATGACGCTACTTAAAATTAAATAAAGTAACATAGATAAAATAAATAAAAAAAATTAAAAAAAAAACTTAATTTTGTATAAAATTTACCTATAAAATTCTGTACCGAAAAATGAATTTAATTTTAGTATATTAATAATATAAAATATTTTATATAATCATTCAATTCAATTAGATTTATCTATTTAGGTCATTATTAAAAATAAATTTAAGATACCAACATACAATTACTTTAAATTAAGCAACAATTATCAATACTATATAAAGGACACACTATTCTACTAAGAATGATTGCCATAAGGAATAATTTTCCAATTTTTTATACTAATATTAGAAAGTTTATATAATATTATATAATAATATTATCATTATTAATACTATATGATATCAAAACAAAAAAAAAAAATCACCGTGCTAATATAATATTTAATTAACACATTAAGACATATATAATATTTTGTTAATACATATATAATATAAAGTGATTTACAAATTATTATTAATTCGTATATAATGTATAATTAAATTTAATGAATTCAATTAGAATAAACAATAAATTATTTATTTTATTTCAGACTTTATAAATGAATAAATTAATTAACTAATATAACAAATTACAATTAATGTAGTAAAATTAATTAAGTAATATATATTATAATAAATTATATTAATATTTAAATATCTAATCAAATCAATTAGCTGATATAATTAAGTCATGGTAATAAATTGTATTGAATGAGTTAAAATAATTAAATCGGGAAACACTCTCCAGAACATGCCATGTCAGCTCATCATTAAGTGCAGACATCCGATTTTTATATAATAGAATAGATTATCAACAAAACAAAATATAAACAAGCAATCAAATATAAAATTCATTAATCAAAACTTCAAGAAACACAAAATTGCAATATAAACAAAGTAACTTGAATCAAGGGAATGAAAATGCTTTAATCAAGAGGAAATTGAGAGTACTTACAATTAAGGAAGCAAAATGAAAGATCAAAGCTTGCTATAAAATGCTACAATGGAAATTAATAAATCCTAGGAGAGCTATCTACTCTACACTACTTCTACTCCTAATTACTATGTAAAACTATGTAAAAATTGCTCCAATGCTTCCCCCCCTTTGATAAGTGTTGAACTCTCTTCTATATAGCACTTCAATTCAGCATCCAATCCATCCAAAATGGGCCAAGAGGCCTAAGAAATCGCGAAGCACATGCATCATGAAATCACGTGTTGGGACCTGTGCGGACGCACGCACGATGTGCGGCCGCACACGCGGCTGGAAATTCTCCTATGCGTACGCACAGGCACTCGTGCGCACGCACACGTCGCTGTATGTGCTTTCTTTGTTTTCTTCATATTTTCTCCCTTGTACATGTTTTCCTCCACTTTTGCCCATCCATTCTTGCCTTCAAGGCCTGAAATCACTCACAAATCATATTACGGCATCGAATGACATAGAAGTGGAATTAAAATCGCTAATCCAAGCATTAAAATGCATGTTTTCACATTTAGGATCAAATTAGGGATCAAACACAAAAGTATGCTATTTTGGTGCTTAAGTGTGAGTTCATGTGCTAGAATCCATCCAAAGTGAGTGAAAATACACCATCAAATATGGACTCATCAACTCCCCCACACTTAAACAATAGCATGTCCTTATGTTAAACTAATAAGGAGAATGATCAAAGGGGTAATCAACTTATTAAATGCAACTATCTATATGCATGCAAGTATGTAAATACAATCTATACCTATGTATCTATCTATAGTATCTATATGAAATTGGTAAAAATAAACAATCGAATTCCCAAGCAAGTATGGACAAATAGGGCAAAGCAAGGAAATACCCCATTGCAACCAAAATCTAGATAATTGATCCAACTCATCGAAAATGAAGCAACTTGCAAGAATACATGATAAGAAGCATGGGAACATAGAGTTGAGTAATTGAACACTCACTAGGTGTATATACACTCTAAGCACTCGGTGTTTAGGGGTTTAATCACTCAAGTCTCCTTTAATCATGTTTTCAAGGATTTGCCTTTCATCAAACAATCAACAACAAGTGATGCATGAACGCAATTATCATGAGGACTTCATATGGTTGTAATGGGGTTAGGATAAAGGTGGGATAGATATGGTTAAGTGGACTAAATGCAATTGAATCCTTGATTAGTTTAAGTCTCCAACCCAACCTAGATCAACCAAATTACCACAAAATGCAATCCTAACCTTCCATTAACTCTTTTTTCACAAACACTCATGTATAGCTCATCATTCACCTCGCATATGCATTTCTTATTCATTTCCTTTCATTTAGGGGTAACTTTTATCCTTTTTTTTTTAAGATAAAATGCATATGATTAAGCAGCTCATACATGATTGTTCCCATTTTCCAAAATTTTCAATGAAATACCCAGAAATAACCTTTTTCAATCACTACCAAAGTTTTCCAAAATTCTCCCACACTTAAATGAAACAAACTTCCTCAACCTAAGCTAATCAAGGATGCAATCCAAGGTAATTCATGGTTTTTCTGCTTAAGGTTGTGATGTGCTAAAGTCAAGAACAATGGGGTAAATAAAGCTCAAAGGGGTTAACAATGGTAAGTGCAAAGTGTAGGCTATATGAGAAAGGTGAGCTTTTAAACAAAGATGGCCTCAATCATGCTCAATGCAATTCAAAACATCAATCACTGGAAATAAAGAATCACACAAAACCAAGATTACAATCATAGAAGAGATATATCACACAAGAACAAAAATTAGTGGTTAAAATGTGTAACCACTCAATATAGCTCAAAACTCACAGGGTGGTTGTTCTTTACTCTTCTATGTTCTATGAGGAAATCATTCAAGCAAGTTTGAAAAATATTTTTCCAATCAATTCAATAGAATGCCTTTGAAACAAAATTCTTGAAAATTTTTGTTGTTTTTCACCAAAATAATTTCCTATATATGTAGGTATGTATGTTGTGATGGATGCAAAATTTTTCAAAATTTCCTAGTTTTTTCTCCTAATTTTCAACAAGCAAAAAGTAACATGAACAATTAGGACCAAGATACTAGGCATAAGCTATTCACATCATCCAATCACAATCCAACTCTGTACTATATACCATGCAAAATAAAATATATTATACCAAAGTTAAAAGTGCATAAGTTAAAGTACTAAAAGTATCTACAAAAGCATAATAAGGACTGAAAATAAACTAAAATGACAAGTGTTCGGAAGAGAATATTTACACCTAACAATAGTAGAACCTCCCCCACACCTAGATGATGCACGGTCCTCCGTGCCAAAATAATGAATCTGGGGAAGTCAACTTTGAGAAGGTGATGGGTGATGATGATGACGGTGATATACAATCAGCTCTCGGGATGTCACTGGCGCGGTCTCAGCTCTCGGCTGGTCAAGTGTCGGGTCAGGTGTCTCAACTACCATCTCTACTCTCGGCTCAGGTCCAGCTGCCTGCTCCTCAACTCTGGGCTGCTCAGCTGTGGGCTCCTCAACCATATACTCTGCAAGCTCCTTAACTGTCTGCTCCTCAACTCCATGCTCTTCAGCTATTACCTCCTCAACCATAGGCTCCCCCGGTCTCCGGTCTAGGTGCTCGACGACTTGGCCAGCTTCAGCTGCTGGCTCCTCCAATGGAGGCTCCTCGGCCTCTGACTCTGGTGTATCAGGAGGAGGTGGCCTATGGTCTCTACCCTCAAACTTCACCATTATCCACTGGAAGCAGTGAGCGTTGCGGCGCTTATAACGGTGCACGGCCTGGAGGATATCTCGACACAACTCATACGGTGTCTGAGGTCGGGGTATAGGTACAGGAGCTGTGGGAGGTGCTGATGGCTTTGCTGTGGCTGATGAAGGCTCAGAAGTCTTCCTCTTCTTCTGGGGTGGCCCGTCGTAATCTCTGTATGGCAGGAAAGGCTGCTTACTGATGTAGACAAATGTTCGGTCTGTCGGACATCTATCGACACCAGATAAGGCTGCTAATATGGTGATCAGTGATGGAAAGGGAATGTTGAATTTCAGTTGTTGGTTTACCTTTATCATTGACTCTCTGATAAGGGAAATAACAGAGATCCTCTTCCCCTCCAGAATAGCCCATAGTAATACTGCCACCCGGATCCTGATGTGCGTGGCATGCATGCTAGGAAGAATGTAATCAGCAATGATCTGCTGTCAGATCCTTGCCTCTGGGTTAAGATCGTTGCACGCAATACTCAACGGAACCGCGTTGTCCCCTTTACTGTACTCCCATCTAGCCTCAGGCTGGCCTATCTTCTCTAGGACCACATCCAAAGAAATCTTGCCCAGTGACACATCCTTCATCACTTGAGTATAAGCGTCGCGTGCCGGAGGAATATGCGGGATATCTAAGAGGGCCTCTAAAGCAGTGTCAGAGGTGTCCATGGTGACACCTCTGAGAAAAATGGTTTGGGCATCCCTCTTTAGGAAATTGGCATAAAATTCTTTGACCTGGTGTTCATTTACCTCCACCGGGTCAAATTTTATGAATTCCCAATGATAGAAGTTAATTCTGTTAAGGATCATATCTGCATATTTCTCAGGAAGATTTAGCTTCCTCTCATAATGAAAGGCGCGCTTTTCTAACTTCTTGTACTATTCTTGGGCCTCTACGTTTATAAAGGTGTCTGGTTGGTCACTTGGAGGTATAGGAGGAGGAGGAAGAGCCAAAGGATTGGCTTTCTCCTTTCCTTTGTGGGCCATCCTGAGAAAGGTAAAACAGAGCACAACTCAGGGGAACAGAAAAAATCACAGAAAAAAGAAGGATATAATCAAACAATTCAATTAAGGGCCAGTCAAATAAACAAACATCAATCAGGGGAAAACACGTTTAAAATAATTAAATGTTTAAAGAAAATGCGTTTCTCCAAAATCAGGCAACCTAAGTAACAAATGAATGAATGAACAAACAAACAAAGCATGTATATGACTTAGGTGCATTGTGTTTGTGAATTGAATGGAAAGAAACTGATTGTTGCCATTGTGCCTTAAAGGTTGAAAAATTTGTAAAAATTGGCAAAATGGGTACAAATCAGATTCAGAGTGAAAGCCTATGCATATTCATGCTTAAAAGATAAGAAGTGACCACATATACACAATCTCTTGTCCAAAGCAATGCTTGATTGAAAAGAAAAGTTGCCTTGCTCAAAAACATAAAGGAACAAGTGACTATGTATATGGCTTTGATGTTAAGAGCACATGAATAGGCAGTTAGTCAATTCACCGAACAAACATTATATGTACTGCTGCGAAAAGCGCCAAACAGAATTGAAGATTGATAATATTCAAGCTAGTTTGGGTTTAAAACAAAATGGTTCAGCAGTCAGCATATAATGCAGGGAATCAGCATGCTATACAGTTTAAAGTACCAAATAGGAGGATCAAAGATGCGAATTCAAATCCAATTTGGTTACAGGACACAATCAGCAAAGAAGTGCATAATGGCATGTTAATTATCAAAGGATGATATGCTCAGCAAAATTTTGTCATCAAACTCGATAATCACAAGGGCAAGTGAAGCTCAGATTAATGTTTTCAGCAGGGGCACAGAATACAGTAAGTAAATCATCTCAGACAGCAGTTACATTTAACAGAATATGTTGCACAAGCATGAAGTAAGAATGCAGAATGGCAAGAAAACCAAAAGCTATGGTGATCATTCATAGAAAGTTAGTCAAAAATCCCATTCAGGCATTTCAATAAGCATACCATGTGCAAAATTCAGCAGCAACAAGCATAGTTCAATATACATGGCAGCAGTCACCGTTCAAGTAAGAACAACAACATCATCCAGTTCAGAAAACAAACCAAAAAGACTCAGCTAGCATTACACATTCAATCCAGAGAATAGAAGTCATCTATCTTAATACCACCTAATAACTAGAACAGAATAAAAAAGCAGTAAAGAAAGAAGCAGTAAGGATAATCCAGCATAAAAGAAGTGGAACAGAGGGAAGGGAAACTGGGCTCGAACCTGCAATGCTTAAGAGAGAAGAGGATGAAGGCGGGTGAGGGTGAGGTGGAGAGGGACGCAGTGGCACATGGGTCCGCCGCTGCTGGGCGCTACTCACCAAAACAGAAGGGGCGCGGCCTAGGGCTGGCTCGGTGACTGGGAAGAAAAGAAGAAGGGAATGTAGAAGCATATAATGCAGGGAATCAGCATGCTATACACTTTAAAGTACCAAATAGGAGGATCAAAGATGCGAATTCAAATCCAATTTGGTTACAGGACACAATCAGCAAAGAAGTGCATAATGGCATGTTAATTATCAAAGGATGATATGCTCAGCAAAATTTTGTCATCAAACTCGATAATCACAAGGGCAAGTGAAGCTCAGATTAATGTTTTCAGCAGGGGCACAGAATACAGTAAGTAAATCATCTCAGACAGCAGTTACATTTAACAGAATATGTTGCACAAGCATGAAGTAAGAATGCAGAATGGCAAGAAAACCAAAAGCTATGGTGATCATTCATAGAAAGTTAGTCAAAAATCCCATTCAGGCATTTCAATAAGCATACCATGTGCAAAATTCAGCAGCAACAAGCATAGTTCAATATACATGGCAGCAGTCACCGTTCAAGTAAGAACAACAACATCATCCAGTTCAGAAAACAAACCAAAAAGACTCAGCTAGCATTACACATTCAATCCAGAGAATAGAAGTCATCTATCTTAATACCACCTAATAACTAGAACAGAATAAAAAAGCAGTAAAGAAAGAAGCAGTAAGGATAATCCAGCATAAAAGAAGTGGAACAGAGGGAAGGGAAACTGGGCTCGAACCTGCAATGCTTAAGAGAGAAGAGGATGAAGGCGGGTGAGGGTGAGGTGGAGAGGGACGCAGTGGCACATGGGTCCGCCGCTGCTGGGCGCTACTCACCAAAACAGAAGGGGCGCGGCCTAGGGCTGGCTCGGTGACTGGGAAGAAAAGAAGAAGGGAATGTAGAACATAGAGAAGAGGGAAAAGAAAGAGAGAAATGGATGGGTGAGTGGTAATCTTCAGAGAGGGAAGAAAAGAAGAAGAAAGGGTTACTGAGGAAACTGAAACGCGACACTCCCTCTCCTTTTGAATTAACGTTCGAAAATTGACCTGTGCGGACGCACGAGGTCGTGTGTAGACACACACAAGGAGAATGAGGGAGGCATGCGCGCGCACAGAAGCATGCGAGCGCTGCAGACAGAAGATGTAAAGCAGCTTGTGTGGGCGCTGCGAACAGAGGGATTTGTTCATGCTGTGCGGGCGCACAAGGGGTGAGCGCTCGCACATTTTTTTTTTTTGAACTTGAGAGGTGGGTGAAGCGTGCGGATGCACGCACAGTGTGCGGCCACACAGAGGGAAAAGATGGTTGGTGTGCAGACGCACGAAAGATGCGATCGCCACGACCAGAGGAAGTATTTAGGGTTATGCGGACGCACAGATTCGTGCGGACGCACAGGGACTAGGGAACAGGGGGCTGTGCGGACGCACAAGGCTGTGCGGACGCACAGGTCTCTGTTTCTGCAACAAAAATTATGCCTCTAGGGCATCAATCTTGACATCCAAAACAGTTTTTCAAGTCCCGGAACACCACAAAACTCCCAAAAACACATTATTTTACCAAAATTACTTAGCAAACATCAAAATAAAGAAACCAACCAAGCAATATAACCAATTATTCATGAAACAAGAGGTAAAAGAGAGAAAGTTAGAAGGATATTACCTTGGTGGGGTGTCTCCCACCTAACACTTTGGTTTATAGTCCTAAGTTGGACTTGGTGAGAAGATCCTCGTTAGGGCAGCTTATACTTCCACTCCTCCTTGAAACTCCAACCAAGTTTGCTATTGATTTGACCTTCAGGGTCCCAAATGAATTTCATCAAACTCTTAAGAGACTTCAAGCTAGCATCTAGGATTCTCAAGTATTGACTCTTAAAATTAATTCCTGGATCCCATACTTGAGTTCCTCTATCACCATTAACATACTTTTGCATTCCATGAAATCTACTAAATTGACTCTTGCACCAAAATTGAGCTTTAAATGCTACATTGGCTCCATGAATGAGCTTTCCATTTTTTTGCCAATTAATATTCTTCTCTACACCATCCACTACTCCAAGAAGGTTCCGAAGTTGACCATCCATTTCCAAAACGGCATATTGATGTGGGCCTAAGAAGCTTGTTAGAGAAGTCTTCACCCGCTCAATTTGTTCTTGCTCAACTGCTTCCACCCTTTGGAAACAAAAATCTTCCTCAACCTCCTTAGAATTTTCTTCATCATCACTCAAGTCAATGATTGGAGGTTGTGTAAAATCCATATCAACATCTCCTTCCAAATTTAATGATAGAGGTTCATGAAGGTCATAGAAGGAATTGCCCAAGTTGGACAAAAAATCTTGAATGATGAAATCCTCTTGATCAATTCCTACCAATGCTTCATTTATCTCCTTTTGCACTTCATGTTGTGCCTCAACTTCTTCTTCTTAATTTTGCAATTCTTCTTTCACTCCACACTTTTCACTTGGTTCCACACGTTCATCCACCAAACTCTCTTGCTCGTGGCATGAACGCAATGAAGCTAAATGAGCCAAAGCTCGTGCTAAGGTGGACATGACTTGCTCTTGCTTCTTACGAAACTCTTGTTGTTCTTGAATAAGCATGAAAAGTGCTTCTTGTGTGGCTTGATCCACGTATGAAGATGAAGATTAAGGTGACGAAGGTTGACAATCAAACTCATGAAGGTAAGGATTTTGTATGTAGTGAAGTGATGGTGTGTAAGATTGGTAACTATAAAGGTAGGTGTTTGGGCTCCATTGGGGTGCATTGTGGTAATAGCGTGAAAAAGTCATGAAGAAAATATAAACAAGAAGCTACTGGCAAAAGCAAACAAACAACTAAAAAGTGCTATTTACACTATTAACATATTCACAACAACCAAAAGATATAACACCATTTGCACATTCCCCGGCAACGGCGCCAAATTTGATGACTGCCAATTGCACGGGTTTGGATTTTCACACTAAAAATAGGATTTGTCCATTGAAAGTATAGTCCAAACCCAACAATTGATCATCAATCAAATGATAAAGTCAATACAAAATATAAATCGAGATCAAGAGTATTTCAACCTCGGGTCGTTCTCCTTAGGAATGCAAATGAAATGTTTTCTCTTTTGGTTGTGAGGAAAATGGGGTTTTCAAGTAATTAATGAAAGATTAAAAGAACTAAGCAATAAAAGAACAAAGAGATGATCAAAATTAGAATTTGTGCAAGTAAAGAGAGGATGAGATCAAAACTAGTGAAAATTCTATAAATGCAGTAAAAGAGCCTTGACTTAGGAATGAGAACCCAATGAATCCTATCATCGCCATAACCACAACTATGATAATTTTGATGAGTCAATCTCGCCTAGTCAACCCCAACCATCGAGGAGTAAGTCAAGCAAGCATAATTGACCTTAATCCATAAGTCCTAATCAACTTACCAAACTAATTGGTAAAATGCTAGCGTCAATGGAAACAAGAGTCAAATAATTACCCAAGAATTACCACTAAATGTCGGACATTATGACTCTAGTATCCTAGGAACTCAAACCACAAAATACACCATCAAATATGGACTCATCAGTGGTATCAAAAGACACTGCATCTCCAAGGTACTCGTAAGCAACTCGCAAATATAGTGAAAGAAGCTTGGCTCACTCAAGTGAAAGAATCAGTAATGTTCAAATTTATACTATTCCTAATCCTTTTCTTTCAGCAACACAGTAAATTCAGCAACAACAACCACAAAATAAATCAACAGCAACAACCACAAAATAAATCAACAGAAAATTTCAGATTAAACAACAATTTAGCAATCATTAACCACAACTTCAAATCCAAAATCAACAACAATAGAAATTAAAAAAATTGAAAAAAAATGATGTTTATGTTTTTCAAAAATAAAAAAAATAATAAAAAAGAAGAATGAAAATAGGAATAGAAAACTCGAAAGAGGGGTGGTGTTGCTGCCGTTTGTTGCCGTCGCGGTTGAGGAGAAGAGGAGAAAAAACGACAGTGCGGGAAGCTAGCGCTTTCGCAGCTGTGGTTGAGGATAGGAACAGATCGAGAGGGAGGGGAGCAGATCCCCTCACCACCAGAAGCTCGACGACGGTGATGGAGCTCGACGCCAAGAGAGTAGCTCCCACCTCAGTCGCGACGCGATGTTGGCGGCCGCACTGGAGTAGAAGACCCAAATTGGCGGCCTGAGCTGAAACGATGCCATTGAGGTCGATACCAACATGATTGTCATTGAGGACTAAAGAGGTGTGGAGATCGCAGAGGGAGTCGTCGTCGTAGGAGATGAGAAAGGCGAGGCCGACGCCAATGAAGGAAGGGTTGAGGTTGGAGATGGAGAGGGAGAATAAGGTGGAAAAGGAGGCAGGGGCGGAGGTGGTAGGGTGGCAAAAAGGGAAAGAAGAAGAATTGGGGTGGGGAGAGGAGAGTTCAAAGAGAGTGGTAGGAGGAAGGAAATGACGAAGAAAGAGAGTAAAAATTATTTTTATTATTTTTATTAATTGTTAAGTGTAATTTGGTTAAAAAATTAAAATTAAAATAAAAAATGACGATTTTATAACATTATCATTTTGTAACATTAAGGATGATTTGGCAATTAAAGTGTGTACCAATTAAAGTGAGATT
Organism: Arachis ipaensis; assembly: GCF_000816755.2. Taxonomy (NCBI): domain Eukaryota; kingdom Viridiplantae; phylum Streptophyta; class Magnoliopsida; order Fabales; family Fabaceae; genus Arachis; species Arachis ipaensis. Next base: position 24,269,529 of record NC_029794.2, on the reverse strand, counting down.
TTGAATAATTCAAATGCATGCATTACACAGATTTTGACCACTTCTCTGGTTTTATTTTTGCATTTATTTAATCATTGTACTTTCCTTTCTTGTTTGTCAAATTAGGCGGGCTACATATTAAGTCTGATTGTTCTTTTCTTATTTGCTTTGACCAGAATTTTGAAATTTGGATTGAGTTGGTTTTTGTTTGGCACCAAATCTGCTCCAACACCTTTGGATATTGCTTCAATGCAATTCTTGCTTTATTTTCTTTCTTAAATGCTGCCAAGTCTGCAGTCCTAACTTGATGACATTGAAGCTGATTCTTTTCTTTTGTTTTTTATTTTTATTATGCAAATCTGTCACCCTAAACCACTACACACATGTTGAATAATAAGTCTTGCTCCAATCTGCGCTGCTAGATTGAACCACTTCTATACTACATATCGCTGTTCATACATTTCCTCATGTTGTAAAATTTGTGCATGTTGCTGGGGGCAAGGTACCTGAAGGCATGAACAAAATTTATGCTAGTTGAGGTGTTCTTTCGGTTAGTTGACTCAAGGCAAGCGTTTAGCTTGTCATCAAAATTTATGTCAGTCTTCAAATGTTGATAGTTGTTAGAAAATGAAAAGCAGCCCTGCAACATTATTATACTAAAATGGTAATGGCGGAAAAATAAATGTGGCCTATGACATGGTAAAAAAACAAAAATTTTAGGTGACAATAGAAGAGCATCAAGGGCTAGTGTTGATACATATGTTGAAGTGATCTTCGTGTTGATAATGAAACACTAGAAGTAAAACACTAGAATGTGTTTATGAATTTCAATATATGGGGCTGGACATCTATTTTGGACTATAGTTATGAACTACATGGTTAAAATTAGAAAAATATAACTAATTTAGGTGGTTTAGTCATTAGTTTATTGAGTTAATACTCAAAATCGTCCCTGAAAGATGCCTCGATCTCCATTTTGGTCCTCGAAAGATAAAATTAATCAAAATCGTCCCCGAAAGATACACGACTTGGTCACGTTAGTCCTTCCGTCAGTTGGGCGATGACGTGTCATGTTAAGTGCCACGTGGCACATGATGACGTGGCAGATGATGCCACGTGTCACGATATGATTGGTTGACGTGTCAGGTCAGTGACACGTGGCATGCCACGTGTCACTTGACATGTAAAAAAGTCATTTTTAATCAAAATAGTCCTTAAAAGTTCAGACGTAAGTCATTTTCATCCCTAAAATTTTAAAAAATAATCAAATTAGTCCATATATAATTTTTTTTAATTTTTCTTGATAATATTAAATTTAAAATATTAAAAGAAAAATTATATAATCTATCTCAAACATATGAAACACACAAAATATTAAATATTTTTAACTATATGGAAGTACTAAAGAAAATATTAATTTGGTCATAATATATATTCGTTAACAGCGTTAATATCTTAGTTGTCAAATTATTTTGGTTTGAGTCAAATAGATCTATTAAGAGATCCAAATCTTTTTTTTTATTAAATATTTACAAGAAACAAATATAAAATAGCACAAATGAAATTATTAAACTAATTATGTGATTATCAAATCTAAATTTATAAATGATGTTATTCAAGGATCGAAGGAGTGTCATTTTACTTTTTCTAAATAATGAATTTGAAAAGAAATTCAATTTTTCTTAGAACTTTCTAAATTTAATTAGTTTCAATTTATAATTCTGAAAGATTATATAATTTTTGTGTTTTATATGTTTGAGATAGATTATATAATTTTTCTTTTAATACATAAATTTTGATTTTAAGCATATAACTTTATTTAGGTTAAGAAATACATACATTTCAATTTTGAGAATATATATTCTAGCAAAATATGATAATGTAAGAAAAAGGTTTTAGAATAGAAAAGAATAAGAGAGATTTTGAGAAGATTTAAAGGAGAGAGATAATTTTATTGACAAAATTTTTAAGAAAAAAAGATACCATTACTAATTTTTTGTTTGTCAATTACATTTCTATTAAAATTAGTAGTATCAAAAAATATTTCAAATTTAATATTATCAAGAAAAAATAAAAAAAAATTATATAAGGACTAATTTGATTATTTTTTAAAATTTTAGGGATGAAAATGACTTACGTCTGAACTTTCAAGGACTATTTTGATTAAAAATAATTTTTTTACATGTCAAGTGACACGTGGCATGCCACGTGTCACTGACCTGACACGTGGCATGTCACGTGTCACTGATCTGACACGTCAGCCAATCATATTGTGACACGTGGCATCACTCGCCACGTCATCACCCAACTGACGGAAGGACTAACGTGACCAAGTCGTGTATCTTTCGGGGACAATTTTGATTAACTTTATTTTTCGAGGACCAAAATGGAGATCGGGGTATCTTTCAGGGACGATTTTGAGTATTAACTCTTAGTTTATTAGTTCGTCTAAATAAGTGTTGAAAGTTCAAATTTCGTCTTGTGCATATAATAATCCATTGACCAATAATAAATCTTTCAATGAAGTTCAAATTCACGACGGATTAATTTTTTATTTGACAGACTAAAAGCTATGATAAGAAAAAAAATTAGAGAAGCATAACACATTAGGAAGTTCCTCAATTTTTACATGAACTTGTACCTTCCCCTCTTTTATTTTCATTGTTTATTTTAATTCTTAGACTAAAGTATTAAGCATTATATTTAGGGAGCATCTCTCGTGGTCAAGGTTATGGCGCCCAAGAGTGAAGCGTGGTAATTGTTATTGGTCACCGCAGGACGGATTTGGAAATGTCTTGACAAAAAATGTGTATATCATGTGGGTAGGAATGGAAATAGGTTAGACTTTGTTTTTAATAGACTTGATTTATCATGTAGTTAATTGATTTGAGCTTAATTTATAATCTGTTATAGAATTTTTTTAAAATACCAAGTAAAATTTAAATTTGTACCTATTTTATAACAGGCCAAATCAAACTAAACATAAACCAAACTACAGATCACCTAGCCTTTTTTCACCCGTACATGTGCGCTGTTTATGAATGGAAAAAAGCTCTTATTAATTTATATGCAGTGGGTCGTACAAAAAACCAATAGTTGAATACCCATATTGTAAAATTCCATTAGGTATGAGATGTAGAGTAATTCAAAGTGCATGTTTATGTTCATGCTTGTTCGCTGAAAAAAAAATTATTATTTACAAAAAAATGAAAGATGATATTTTTTCTTATTCACTAATAAATCGACTAATTAAAATCATATTTTTATAATCAATTCGATCTTCCGATTGAATCGGAGGCGAACGTCTAGGAAAAGATCGTTTGAGTTTAAAAAAGAATCGCTTAGATTTATCCATGATTTATTTATTCCTATTCCGAAAATTCTATTTCTTAACAAAAGGGTTTTTTTATGTATACTTATACAATGTATTGACTTTTTTTTGGAAGTCTCATTTTTTTGTTATTAATTTATTTGAAGTTAATTATTTTTTGTTAAAAATTAAATAACTTGACAAATTTATAAGAATAATATCTTAAATTTTAAATATTATTCTTAGAAAAATATATTCTAATCCAAGAAACAATATTTAATTTAAAAATAACATGGGAGTTCTAATTTTTTTTATAATTTCATTTACATTTCCTTAATTCAGATATATTTCATTTAATAATACATCACAAAATACTTTCACTGTTTAGATATATGTCTTCTAACACTTCACATAGTATATCATCTCCAACCATTCTTTAATATTGGCATTTTAAAGTATTTTATGACAAAAAGATACATGTAACAAATTTTTTTTTTTATTATTATTATCCATTCTAATTTTTTTTTATGCCAAATATTAAAAAGCATTAATGTTTTTGAATTCTATTAGAAATCTATTATAAAAAAAAAATACTAATTTCACCTGAAATTCATGATTCAAAAGCATTTTTTGAGTCTTGACAATTAATTGAATTATTTAATTTCTCAAAAATTTCAAAAAAGAAAAACTTTTCTCTATCAATGATATAGAAAGTAAATTATTTCATATATATATATAAAAAATATTTTTATATTGTTATACACAAACATAATTAATAGATAAAAAAATCTTTTTATATGAAATATCTAAACATAAAATTATTTTTACTTTTTTATAAAATTTAAAAAAAAAATAATTAAAAAAAATATTTTTTTAAAGCTCACCCAAACAAACTATCTATAGCTGATATTTAATCAGGAAAAAAAGGGGACACCAATGAAGTCCTATTGGAGGCAGTTGAATACATCAATACATACTCACTATCATAAGCAATACATTGTTCCAACATCAGGCATAAGCTACTCTACAACAATGACAGCAACGAACTAAAGAGGAAAAAAAAAAAATAGAAGATTAATCTACTATTTCAACTTCATATCGTAAAAAGATATTGATGCAGAGTAAAACTGCAGTTTTTTCATAAACTTATCAGAGACTAAAGTTTATCAAGATCCATTTTATTTCCACCTCACCCTCCAATAAATAATTGAAGCATCCGACCTTCATCATTATCAAATTTCAACCCGAATTAACACTTTCAATCATGTCTGAGAGCTAATTTACAGGTAAAATTACCAAACCTCCCCCTTAAAATTAACCATAGTTGTGGCCTAATTCGACTAAATTTGTGACAAAATAACTACAAGAATCAATCTTCATGTTAGCTTAATCAATATAAATAAGGAATTAGAACATGAGAATTCTATAGGATAGGTCCACAACCATAGCATTCGTAAATTCTCCTAAACCATTTGGAAGAATCGAACCACATATGGTCTTGTACAATAAAAAGACGAACAATCTCTGCAAGTCAAATTAAAAGTATACATAAAGGTTTTTACTCATCAAACGTATAAAATATAATGATCTAGAGCTTCTGGCATAACCACCGGACACCAAAGGTGTTTGGACTTTATTAGTCATGCTGAATTGTTGAGTTCACCAACTGTCCTTTGTAGTTTATGATCGTCGAAGCTCCCTTCATCACGTAGAAATGCTGTCCTGGCTGGTCCCACAATTTTGAGGCGAGATCTTTTTTCGTTATCCTGAGTTGGTCTCAAACCTGACTCTGATGGCTGCACAACAAGTAATGCAAAAATAAAATAGTAAATCCACAAGCAGAACATAAGGGATACAAAACCTATATTACATTGTTATTAACAAATTAAGAACCCAAAAGAGGTTGGACACTTTCATGAAAATTTCAATAATAATCCAAAGATGACCAAGTAGCATGCCTCCAAGATCTATACTTATCCAAGATACTAACAAAAAAACCAAAGAGCTCAACAAGAACAACGGGGCAAAGAGAGAAATGATGATAACATACCTTTGAATATAGCGCCTATTAACCCCTTCCTCCAAGCCGCTTCCGACACCTTGATAGCCGAATCCACGCACACAACTTTCTCCGATCTGCGCTTAACAGGTACGCCGCCAATGACTCACGACGCTTGTCCCGGATTTTACCTCCGATGACGACCGCGGGCCACAAAGTGAGACCAAGAGCCTTCAAGAAAAACCACTCAATTTGACTCACTAAACCTACATTCAACTAAATTCCCTGTTGAAACTCTAACTATATTTTTGAAATTTTTTTAATTTTCCTCAATAAATTTTTTTCCAAATCAAAATTTCAAATTTCTAATCACTTCCTCTATTACTATTATCAACTGTTATTAGTTTTACTGTCATTAGTGAATTTACCGTGTTTCATAATATAAGTCAACTACAAACTCCCACTACACGTGTCCACAAATCACATATCACATAGTCACCTTAGCCACTTTAAACACTTGGCCACTACAGAAGCTCCCATTTATTTATACCTTGCCTAATTGCCTGATCCTCTTTTTTTCTCTAACAGAAGCAAGAAGTCAAAATATTTTAACACTCATCCTATCATCCAGATGTATTTTCTGATTCCTGAAAATTAAGAGCGCAAAGTACTTAATAGAAGATTAGATCTTGAAATGCCTAATTGTTGTTGTTATTCGAACACAAATATTAGACAAGTACTAGAGAAGGAAGCCATTTAGTTTATATATTTTAATAGGGATGTTCGTGAATTGGATCTAATATGTATATCAACAAAGTTTATACGAATATGATCCGAAAATTTTAGATATGGATCCGATCACACAAATAAGATCGGATTGCGAATTTTGTGTAGGTATTCGCATATCTGCATATTCACAAAAATAAAAAAATAAATAAGTAAATATTCTTTCTATTTTTAAAAATATTTTTGCATTTTGCAAGTATATCCAATATTCGGTCCGATCCGATTCGTATATGTGCGGATCGGATCCAAACTTAAAAACTGCGGTTATTGGATCTTATCCGATTTGATGATTTTAGTGCGGATCGAATTAAAATTTTGACTATATCAAATTTAATCCGCGTTCACCCCTATATTTTAACGTAGCATTTTCGAATTTATTATTAGAAACAAAACAAAAACATTGATGGCGATGAATAAGAGAATAAAATCTGTTGAGAAGAATTGGCTTGAAAGATAATTAGAGAATAGTGTATTTGGAAGAATTAATAGTGTGCAAACAAGGATTCTCAGTGGAAAACAAAAATCAGAGTGAGGGTAGCTAAACTAAAAATTTGGATTGAAAATTTAGATCAAAAGAGTGAAAAAATGAGAACAAAAGAATGGTTTAAATTTTAAACAGTTTCAACAAAAAATAATATTAAGAAAATATAAGAAAAAGGCACGTTAATGAAAAAAAATAAAGAAGAGAGTTAGAAATGATCAGACTTATTTAAAAATATTAAGTGAAATGATTACTATAATAACATAAATTCATTTTTACATTATTAAATATAATTTGATAAAAAATTATATATATTTAATCATGTAACGTTATATTAATAAAAATAATTATTTAAATAAATATAATTAAATTATTATATAAAATATTTTATATTGTCTCTCAACTCTTCAAAATTAAAATCCGTATTATTATTATTATTGTGATTTTAGTTAGAAACACAGGAAAAAAGAAAGAAAGAAAGAAAGAAAGTAAAACTCCAAATAACTGTGAGGTTCATAACTCCACACACCATCAGAGACCAGATACCAATTCTTCTCCTGCCGGTAGCTGCTGTGTGCTCTTCTCTTCTCCCCAATCCATCTCACGCCTCCTCCCTTTTCTTTTGTCCTGAACGCGCCGCTACCTAAATCTTACGGCGGCCTATATCGCCGGCGACGCCGACGTACGCGTTCCATTTCCACGCCGCCTACATCAGCCTTAGGTCAGCCGGCATCCACCAGTAACTAACAAGGGCGGTCGTGTGTGCTCTCTGCCTCTCTCTTTTGACCGTTAACTTCAACTGCCGTTTCTTCCAATACCATGTCGTTTTATCGCGGACTGTCACGGATTTCGAGAAATCTCAGAGGCGGCGGTAGCTTCAATGGAAGTCGGTTCCGTAGTCTCCAATTTCTTGCTTCTCACGAACACCACTCATCTATGGGCTCTGCTGAAAAGGTAAATGTCTTCTCCCTGCTTTCAACCTTGCTTCGTGTTTGTAATTAGGATCTAAAAGTAGTTAATTCCTTTTAATCAACTCATTGGAACGATTGGAGCCACGAGTAAATTTGGAATCGGTTTATGTTTTCTGAATTTTCTATTACTATCAATAAGCATAATCATAGTGCTTCCACAATGTTTGGTTTCAAAATCGCAATACTCTAATGATTAAATTATTACTTCCAATATAAGATGGATTAGGCACTTCATACCTAGATGATTATTGTAGGTTCATATTTGTTCACTAGTTTGAAATTGATATGAAGCAAATCATGAATAGTGGTTCTTGCTACAGGAGTCAGGGTAAGTGGCGGGTTAGACCAATGAATTTGTTTAATGCTTCTTTTTAAATTGTGAAGTAAGGGGAAATGATTGCGATTTAAAGAAAAAATGAATACCTAGCTGAAAATAGTTATGTTAACGAGAAGGAATTTTGAATTTACCAATTATGGAGATTTATTTTCAGTGGTTACAGTTTGTGCTAGTTTTAGAATATTATGGCTGAGGAAGATTGATGCTATTGAAACTTGGTTGATTAACAGAGTAATTGGAGAAATCTACTTTACTAATGCTTTAATTGTGAGATGCAGGTCAGAAGTTTTGTTTTTACAAAGGGTCTGCCAGCATTGCATAGTAGCAGATATAAAATCCATCAACAAAGCCACTCCATTTCTGAGGTTAGTTAATTTATGCACACTGCTATACTGCTCTGAATCCCATTTCTTATAGTTTTAAAGCTATATATATTTCACTTTCTTTACATAGAAGCTTCTACATTGCAGAACAGAATTCAAAAAATCTGTTTGAGTTGCTACATTATTTATAAATTTCACTGTTAGGATATCCATAACTGTAGATGTTCTCCAGAGAAGCTTAAACTAGTTCGACTAGTAGAGATTAACTTATTCATCATACCTTTTAAGAATTTAATTGGGAATGTCTCTTCAATCTTACATTTCTCAATGATTTTCACATTCCTAATCTTCTATTGAGACATATGTACTGTTGTTACTTGTCAGGATGAACTTGATCCATTTTCCATGGTTGCTGATGAACTCTCACTTGTTGCTAACAACTTGCGAGCGATGGTAGTTGCTGAGGTATTAAGTTTGTAAGTTTTTTATTTACTTTTAATGCAAATGCTTGGAAGTAACAAAAAATTTCAAAACTTATTTCTGTTTAAAGTCAGGTGTAGCTCATGGTGAAATTGAATATGACAGGTTCCTAAGCTTGCCTCAAGTGCTGAATACTTCTTCAGAATGGGGGTGGAAGGAAAAAGATTTCGTCCAACTGTAAGAATAGTTTTAATTGTAATCTGATCTAATGGTTATTCTCTTATCCAAAAATGTTTTCTTCTATGTTTTATAATATTGGAATTTGGAAATATTTGGGAAACCTAAATGTTCAGACTGTGCGATGGACAAGGGTTTTACAAACTAAAGCTCCAATTTTTCCTTGTTTTAGTATTTCTAAGTATCAAGATGCATTATTGCCATATTTTACTTTATCAATTTTATGTGGAAAGTGGATTTGGCATCAACATGTTTCTGTTGTCCTTATGCTTTCATATACAGGGTATGGTTGATGTATGTATATCTCTGCAGGTTTTATTGTTGATGTCAACAGCATTAAATCTATCAACACCCAAGCCACCTCATCATTTCGACCAAGGAGGCAGTGTTGCGACAGATCTACGCACAAGACAGCAATGCATAGCTGAAATAACAGAGATGATCCATGTGAGTCCTTCAGAAAATGTGCTGTATTAAATAAATGATACTTTCTTGACAGTGTTGATTCTCTTATGAATAAATAGAACTTACATGGTAGTTGGTTATTGATCTATATTTTTTCTTTGGCTTATGATTGTATGATGGAATTCCTATGAAATATAAAATAGATAAATCTGAACTTATTAAGCTCATTAATTTGTAGTCAGAATTGGAAGAAGAAATGTCTTATACTTAAGTCTGCACAAAGCATGGAATTGTGTTTATGATCTCTGCCCGCAGGTTACAGTTGTTTTAAGGGAAAATTCCTTTTTTTAGGCTGAGCGCGAGATAATTTTATAAATGTGTTCTAGGTTTAGCCATGTGTGGAAAGTATTGAAAGATAACTGTGACCATAAGATAATGCATAAACAACAAGAAAAACAACTCAGCCTTTTTTTTCCCCACAAGGTCGAGTTGGCTATATGGATTACACAATACCATAGTGTTTTGTTGTGAACCATATATCAATTTACACCATTTATAATCTAATTATCTTTTAATAATTTCACCACAGTTAGGTCTTCCTCCTCTTTCATCCATCCAGTCTCCTCTTTCTGGTATCTGTAGGTCTCCTTTGCATCCAATTTGGTAGGGAATTGTAACTGCTCCAATATTGTTTGCAATGGAGGAGTTCCCTCAGCTGCGTGCAGTTGTTGATAAGGGCTTTGACAACCCTGACAATGTTGATATTGTAAGTTAATGTGACTGATTTCATCAATATTTTCTCCCTTTGGAAAGTAATAACTAATAACTACCCTGTATTAAGACAAAGCTCAATTTTGATAGTATCTCCATTGGAATAACGTGTAAATATTAAATAATCCTCTGGGCTTAGAAGCATGAAAAATACTTGTGCCTATTTTGTCTTATGGTTAAAATTTTAATTAATTTAAGTAAGAATTGGGATGGAAATGGATGAAAAGTTTTGATAGCTTAATGAGTTAATGTCAAGGATCAACTCTCCCCAAGCTTAACGTATTGCATATGTCCAACTGCCTAGAAAGAACATTTATTTGATAGGTGTTAGTGTCAGCCACTCAAAGACCCCTGTATGCTAACACATGGCACATGCATCCATTATCAAATATCTGATATACCATAATCATTTATGATGAACAAGTGTTCATATTATACTTCTCAATACAACTTACAACTTTAGGCTGAATAGATTATTATTAAGTACCAGGAAGCCTCCAACTATCATATAACGTAACTTAGTAAGAGCAAGTATGCATGTGACATATACCAAGATTCTTGGCCTCCCAAAATGTTTCAGATGTATTGAGCTGTAGCAAGTTCTGCTATGGCATTGAGTATAATTTGTAGTCGTTAATTTGAAGTTCATTTCATTCTTTCTGTGATCATGATATCATGTTTTTGCATCATGCGGGTTGACGTGCGGGCTTGTCATTTTAGCAACAAATATATTAGGGTTATCTTGGAAAGTTCATAGTTATGTATTGTAATTTCCTTTTTTTATTTTCCCGCTAACATGTTTAATGTATATTTGTATATTTGCAAATATAGGCTCTTGAGTACCTTGGAAAGAGCAGAGGTATACAAAGGACAAAAGACCTGGCCATAATGCATGCTAATCTTGCAGCAGCAGCAATTGATTCCTTACCAGACAGTGATGATGAGGAAGTGAAAAAATCAAGGAGAGCCCTTGTACATCTTACTCAGAGAGTCATTACAAGAACCAAATAAAATGAGAACATTCAGGAATTTTAACAATTATTCTGTTCCAATTTTTCAAATTTCTATACTTGTTCCCCCAAAATTGAGGGGAAATAATTTGTTTTAGGACCAATTTTGTTATTCATAATGTTCCTTAGGTTTAATTCTTTTTTAAGGCTTGATAGTTTCCCTCTATTTTTAAATAGGCCTTTATAATTTTAAAAAATTTTGTAATCAGAAACTCCTATAGTGAATAAAATATTGTAATCAAAGTCCCTTCAACCAAATGATTGGTATGAATAATGTCACTTCAACTTCTAACATCTTTTGCTCTATCAAATGTCGGAAATTATATTGTGTTGGTGGGAATTATGTTTTCCCACAAAATTATGCATTTTAGTGTTTCACATGTATAGGGTACTGCAGGAATAGAAATTACTATTTCACCTTTTCAATTTTTTAATTTTCAAAAAATAAAAATTAGTCATGATGAAATTGCTCCTCACGATTTAGATTTATCCCTTATTCTGGAAAAAGTTCAGAAAAACCCCAATATTTTTGTATTTCACACAAAACTCCCGGTATAAAAAAAAATAGTGAATATCTAACTTGGTTCTTCACAATTTTTTTGAAGGACAACAAGGCCCATAAAAAAAATTTACTTTTCGACCTCTGATATTTTTTTTCGTGAGACAAATTAGTCTTTCTATTAAAAATCTATCTCTGGAGTTAATGGAATGTAAATACGTGACATGTTAAGATGGTGATGTGCCCATTAAGTGCCAGCTTGGATTGGCATATTAATGAATCACCCAATCCGACCCTTGACAATTTTTAAAAAATATAACTTTGTCTCTTTCAAATGTAGAGAACATAAGCAAACCCTAAGTGTCTCTTCCTCCTTGTATAGAACCCTAAGTGTCTCTTTCTCCTTGTGTAGAACCCTAACGATTACGGTGCTACCACCATGAGCCATGGAGATCATTTTTCACAAACTAGGAGTCACACTCTACGTGATTATATTGTTGGCGGAGACAGTAGGAGCTGCACCTTTTCTTCTGGGAGTGTTGGGCAGCCAAGAAAGAAGAAATTCATGTCTTCAAAATGTCACCTGGACACCTACGCAATTCTCTTCCAATCTTGCACAAAACTTAACCCAAATAGGTTCTCCTGAGATGCCCTAATTATAATGCAAGTATTGATTTATAATTTTTGCATGAATTTGATTTTTTTTTTGTATATTTTTTAAATCTAAAGAAGTTATATAATTTTATATTTTTACAATCAAAATTTTTAATTTTCAGGCATCCGTTCCACATTACAAGTATTTCAAGTGGCTAGATGTATTAGTTGAAAAAACTACTGATGAGAACATTATTTTTAAGAATGCTATTTTAATGGAAAGAAAATTGAAGGAAGTAGAACATAGAGTAAAGGAGTTAGAGATGGAATCAGATTTGAAAATTCAAAACGAAATTGAATCCCAAAGTAGTAAATATTATCTCAAATGTTTTAGGCTTATAATTTTGGGTTTAATTAGTATCATACTTGCATTAGCCTTTAGGACATGCCCTAAGTAGTTATCATAACTTTATTTTTGGCATTTTGTGGTAATTATGTTGCTGCGTAATGCTTTTCAGATGTAACTAAACTTATGTAAGGTTATATTTTATGTTAATGAATTTGAAATCATTTTAATCTAAAATCATAGTGTTGAAAGAAATTACATTATACTACAAATGTGTAATCACATCTTCTGATGGATAAATATATAAAAATCTAGGTTGAGGTATGGTCCACATCATTGCAGTAGAATTCGGATTGCTCCTTAACAGCTCACTCAAGTAGTCTTGTATTTTACTGTATTATTCTCCTTCTTTTCCAATTACTTGTTCCCTTGCACTCTTGCAGCCTTCAAGACTTTTGTGATCATCTCGTCATGCAGTTGCACGTTATACTCTTGAACCATATGCACCTTAGCCTCTCTGGTTATCAAGTCTGGCCGAATTTTCAAAACCTTAACCAACTTTCTTGCAACTCACTTGCAATCGGCCTGATTAGAACCAAATTCCCTCCCACACGTATGGTTATTTACAAAAATTTTGATCTGATAGCAACAATCTCTAAAATTATATGAGGTATAGATTAACCACAGACATCCTTCTTCAGCACACGTCGTCCTAATTCTTTCTGATTCGTTCTCTCATAGACAAAATAATTCTTCAAGCACTCCTTGAACTCGGCCATTGTGTCAAACTCCATACCCAACTCAAAGTACACTTTTTTATAGCCATAACCGATTTCGTGCTCTAGCCATTTGTGTTTATTACCTCCCTCATCATCTGATGAAGCAGGGAAGGCAAATACTTCACTCATAAACATACTAGGGCACGGATTCAGTACACGGAAGGAGTTTGCGCACCGAAATGCCAAAATGCTGTTTGGCGCACTAATAAGCTAAAATGTATCAAAATCAAAATATATATTTTTGTGGGGTCTTCTTCATAATTACACATAAAATAGGGGTAATTTCTTTTAATTTTTTTTAAACGAATATATTTCACTTCATTGTTAAAAGCCGTCTCCTCTTTCAGGTTCTCTTCCTCTCCTTCCTTTGTCGTCCCCTTCCATTATCTCCACCGCCAACAACGACAGAAAAAAAGAGCTAAAGCTCCACCATTCAACACTGTGAATCTCGGTGCTTCCTTGTGTAGAACCAGAAAAGCACCATGACCAATGATCCTATTAGCATTGAAACACCTTTATACACAGTACCAAAAGTACCATGACCAATGATCCTATTAGCATTGAAATACTTAGTAGCAACCTTCAACTCCTTATAACTAAACTGTTTAGGCATCTTAATAATCTCAGAACCAAGTGTATCCATTTCTTAACACGCTTGAATTTCTTAGAATAAACCCAAATTAAAGCACCAGCAAATAAAGCAAGAACAAAAGCACAGGCAGTAACAACACCGGCAACCGCACCCAAATTTTCTTTACACAAACCATTGTGACAAGAAGACGACTTACTCTCCTTTTGTGCCACTGAAGGCGCAATTGATGGCAGTGGCGACAACGACGATGAAGAACCAGCTGAATTAGCCCCCGGATTCATCAGAGTAACCGCCGGCGGTGGCGCCGCCGCCACCCCCGCCGACGACAACGGAAAGAAAGAGCTAAAGCTCCACCATTCGATTTCTTCCCGTTGTTCAAGTGAGCGTCGCCGAGGAGCTTGAGAGAATTGAGCCTTAAGGTTCCAAAGTCAAACTGAATTAATTTAAATATTTGATTTTTTAATTTTTTTTAATATAATAC
>NC_029794.2:24214049-24255175 GCF_000816755.2 Arachis ipaensis | reverse complement strand
TACCTCACTGACACAAAAGTAAACTAAAATATTACTAGCCAATCATATGAAATTAGATTCAGACAAATTTCTACCATTAGATTAAAAAGCATATATAATCCAATGACTCCTTATCAACAAGCGCACCGGTCAGCCAAAACTAAATGATATGCACATTGGTAAGTCAAACACACACGGCACATGGAATCCGTGCCCAACATACTACTTCACTTCTTCAGAATCAACCTCTTCTATAATGGGCTCAACACCCTTAGTGTGACTTGACCCACTTTTATCTTACCTAGAATTGAGTTGAACCTTACAACCATTATGTCCAGGTGTTGTCTACCTATATTGTCTCTTGAACCAACTCCAACATCACCCCCTCCACTAGGACTAAAGTTGGGCCTTGTACGTTTCTTTCTCTTCCTAACATATTTTCTTGAATCAACCTTTTTCTTGTCCGTGTTCACATTTCTAGTAGCCTTCTAATCAACACTACCCTTCTCATTACCACAATCATCTTTTCCCTTTGCTAAATTGTTAACCTTCTTCTTTTTAGTAAACGTCCTTAGCTTTACTCTGCCTTCATCACTATCAATGTCACTACTCTCATTGTATGCATCTGAAGGAAGCTTGTATGCCTCATCTTCGAAACTCCCGTCATCATTATCAAATGAGGATAAGGAGGAAGAATCATTAACTTGACCGGAAACCTGACCTAAATCCTCGTTAACATAACAAAGCTCACTAATTGGGTTTTCAAAGTATAAATTAAAATCTAGACAGTCATTCGCTAATAAATTATTTCTCAAATCATTTATCTCAGAATCTTCCTTAATCACATGAAGTCCAAGTTTTAAATTACGAACTGTGGGTTCTAGTCAGTACATTGCAACATAATCAGTATATCCTAAACTCTTTAGTAGTTCTTCTAGATAAAAAAAAGTTCACTAAATCTAAATCCATTGGAAGAAATTTATGTACATTTTCATCCAAATACTGCAACACCTCATTACTATCTTTCCCAAGTCTCTCACCATGATTAAATACAGGCACTGTAAAGTTAGACATTTGTAGCAGTAAAAAAAAACAAATTCAACACCAATAACAATAGTTAATACATTTTAAAATAGTTTCATAATAACACTACTAAAGACTAAAAGCTTAATAACATAATAACAATAATACTTTAATATAATGGAAATGTTCTAAATTGATTAAAAAAAGAGAAAAAAATATCTTCACCTCCAAATATAATTAATATAAACAATATTAATATTGGTGTCTTTCTTGTGATACATTGTCTCTTTGTTCCGTTATTGTGATTCCAATGACCTAAGCCATATTCTAATTCAGCCCATCATGCAAAATCTAATTATAAACTAACTCTAAATCACAGGATTCAAAAAAATATTCAACGGAGAGAAGATTAAAAGCAAATTCAACATGATTATACATGTTACAACCCAGCCCAACTGGCCAACACGACTGGCACGCGTCTTTGTCGAATCCGGACAATCGCTCTGTGGGGCACCACGCACCTGGACCTTGACCCGAGCATCTCGTCACCTAGGAGCCAGCTCGCCTGGCGATAGCTAGCAAAAGGAAACTTCGCGGAAGGTGGGTCTTTTGTCCATGAAGGGCCCACCTCTGACACAGTATATATAGGGAGGGTCCTACCCCTCTCCAGAGGTACGTCATCACTACTTTTCCTCCTTACCACCTGCGCACCATATTGACTTGAGCGTCGGAGTGTCCTTACAGGTGGCACCCCCCTCAACTCACGAAGAACCCGGAAAGTCGGCCGCTTACGCTGTTCGTTCCCAGGATCCAGGCCGAGGCAGGGATCCATCTTCACACCCAATCAGTAATCCTAAATCGTCCGGTAACTGACCTACCGAACATTGGCGCCGTTTGTGGGACCTTGCCGATATGGACTTTGTTTTGGTTCGTGGTGGGGCTGACGGCGGAGCTGGGCCCCGCGGGAAGTAAATGGATCCCAGAGGCAGTAGGGTAGCCGCCGGAGCTCCCGCTTGCGAGGGCACCAGATCCCAAAAAATTATATTTTTTATATTCATAAACAATAAAATTTTTGTAATTTTAAATATCTAATAAACATAATTATAAACCAATTTTCCATCCAAAACATAAGTATAAATATTCTCTCCAAAATAAAATAAACACAATTTAAAACATAATTATAAATATTGTCTCCAAAGTAACATAAACATAATCCAAACCACTTAATTTTTATCTTCATACTCTTGTAAGTTAGGTTGGGAGAAGTTAGGTTTTGGCAAAAAAATTGTAAAAATACCCCCTCACTAAAAAAACACTAAGCCTAGCGGGGAAGCCCGCCCTGCCCCGCCAAAGCCCGACAAAGCCCGCGGTTTAAGCGGTGCGGGTTAGGCAGGCTTTTGCTATTTGGCGGTCCCAATTTTCCAGCCCGGCCCGCCTTTTTTGGCGGGTTACACGGGGCAGCCCAGCGGGTTTAGGCCCGTTTGCCACCCCTAGTGACAGCGCCAGGATAATACAAGAGCTGCGCCATAGGGTGCAGAACTTAGAACGAAAAGTAGGCAATCGGGAAAGTCTTCAGCTTACTCCAAGCCAAGAGCCTTCCCAATCCACTCAAAGAGGAGGAAGGAGTCTCCGAAGAAGTCACTCTAGGCGCACTCCGAGCCCCCGGACAGAATCAGAAAGCCAGAAAAGCAGAGAGGTGCCAAGGAGACGACGAGATCCTCTGGTCTACACCCGATCACCAAAAAGAGATACCAAAGAGGAAGACTGGAAAAGCGACAGAGAACGAAGAAGAAGGAGCCGACTACAACAAGAACACCACAGAGAAAGGGCAAGGAGAAGCCGGCCTAACAGAGAGCACAGCAGGGAGAGACCGAGAAGAACCCGGCAACCGGTGGTCATGGGGCGACCCCTTTCCACCACTCGATCCTTGGAGTACGACTGCCGAAGTACTTTGATAAGCTGACAGATATGAGGTACGACGATACTCAAGATCCCCAGGAACATCTAATGGCCTTCGAGGCCAGGATGAACCTGGAAGGGGTAGGCGACGAAGTAAGGTGCCGGGCTTTCCCGGTAACCTTAGCTGGGCTAGCGATTCGTTAGTTTAATGCCCTCCCCCAGGGCTCCATAACCACGTTTGTTGACATCAGTCGCGCCTTCTTGGCCCAGTTCACCACGCGTATCGCCAAAGCAAAACACCCGATTAATCTGCTAGGAGTGACTCAACAAACCGGCGAGCCGACTAGAAAGTACCTGGATAGATTCAATGATGAGTGCCTGGAGATTGACGGCCTAACCGATTCGGTGGCCAGCTTGTGCTTAACCAACGGGCTACTAAATGAGGATTTCATAAAACACCTTACCACCAAGCCCGTCTGGACAATGTAGGAAATTCAGAACGTAGCCAGGGAATATATCAATGATGAAAAAGTAAGTCAGGTCGTGGCAGCCAATAAACAGCAGCCCACACACTCTAATGCCCGCCCATCCGGCGGCGGGAAAAGGTCTAAGGAACACTCCAGAGAAAGAGGATCGGCCAAAACTTTTAAGTCCTTTCCCCATGTTGGAAGGTTCGCCAACTACACCCCCCTAGCGGCTCCAATCGTCGAGGTCTATCAGCAGATCGCCGACAAGGGTATCTTGTCGAAGCCCCGACAACTCAAGGACAGGACGGGAGGAAACAAGAACCTCTATTGTGATTATCACAAGGTTTATGGCCACAAGACCCAAGACTGTTTTGACCTGAAAGACGCCCTGGAGCAAGCCATTCGAGAAGGAAAGTTGGCCGAGTTCTCCCACCTTATAAGGGAACCGAGGAGGAGGGACCGGGACCGATGAACCGAGGACAAAAGCCGTGCCGTAAGGCAAAGACGGGAACTCGAGGAGGACAGTGAGCGTGGTCTCCCTGTGGTAAATGTGGTGATCGGAAGGGACGTCCCTCCCAGATCGAAATCGGCTAGCAAGAAGGACACTAAGGTCTTAACTATGTCCTCTGGCTCCACGCTGCCCTCTCGGAGGGTACCCTCGATATCATTCGGCCTTGAAGATCAATGGTTTGACGAGGTTGCAGAGAACCTGCCGATGGTGATCACGGCCAGGGTGGGTACCGGCCTAGTAAAGCGGATCTTGGTGGACACTGGGGCTAACTCCAATATCATGTTTTGCAATGTATTTGACGCTCTGGGCCTACGGGATACCGACTTGAGGGGCCACCAACACGCCATCGTAGGCCTAGGTGATAACTTCATCAAGCCAGACGGCGTAGTTTCCCTCCCAGTCTCCATTGGCGGAGGCAGGGGGAAGAGGTCGCTAATGGCGGAGTTTGTTGTCTTAAGGGACTCCATGGCCTACAACCTCATCTTAGGAAGAAAGACCATCAACGAGTTTGGGGTGGTGATTTGCACCAAGCTGTTGCTGATGAAGTTTGTTGCTGATGATGGATCAGTGGGGACCATCAGGGGAGACCTGGAGATGACGGTCGCATGCGACAACGCCAGCCTCTCCTTGAGAAAGAAGTCTAAAGAAGCATCCGGCGTCTTTCTTGCCGACCTAGACGCCAGACCAGGCCGGAGCCAGAGGGAAACCTCGAAAAGTTCAAGGTCGGCGACTCAGACGAGAAGTTTACCTTTGTAAACAGAAATCTACCCCATGACCTGAAAGAACCCCTAATGGAGATGATCAAAGCCAACTTGTTTGCCTGGACTCCGGCCGACATGCCGGGTATAGACCCCCAATTCATGTTGCACCAACTAGCCGTGAGACCGGAAGCAAAGCCAGTGGCCCAAAGGAGGAGAAAAATGTCCCAAGAAAGAGCAGAAGAGGTGGCCAAGCAGACGGCCAACCTACTAGAAGCGGGCTTCATTCGGGAACTCGACTACTCGACTTGGTTGTCGAACGTGGTCTTGGTTAAAAAGCCCAGTGGAAAATGGAGAATGTGCGTGGATTACTCTGACCTTAACAAAGCATGTCCCATGAACTCCTTCCCTCTACCCAACATCGATGCTCTTGTTGACGCGACGGCGGGTTACCGGTATCTGAGCTCCATGGATGCCTATTCTGGGTACAATCAGATACCAATGCACCGGCCAAATGAAGAGAAAACGGCGTTCATAACGCCAGGAGGGACATACTGCTACAAGGTGATGCCGTTCGGGCTGAAGAATGCAGAAGTCACATATCAAAGGCTAATGAACAAGGTCTTCAGGGACTTCATCGGTAGGACGGTGGAGGTATACGTAGATGATATCTTGGTCAAGACCATCGGAGCCAAGGACCTCATAGGTGACCTGGAAAATGTCTTCACCTCTCTTCGTCGACACGGAATGAGGCTCAACCCGCTGAAATGTGCCTTCGCCGTCGTAGCCGGAAAGTTCCTGGGATTCATGATAACCCAAAGGGGAGTAGAGGCCAACCCGGAAAAGTGTGAAGCAATTCTACAGATGAAGAGCCCGAGAAGCGTGAAAGATGTCCAAAGGTTGGCGGGCAGACTCACCGTGCTATCCCGTTTCCTCGGTGCGTCGGCGGCCAAAGCTCTGCCTTTCTTTAACTTGATGAAGAAGGGGATTACGTTTGAATGGACCCCGGCGTGTGAGGAGGCTTTCAAACACTTCAAGGAGATAATCTCGGCACCTCCCGTCCTCGCGAGGCCTAAGAACGGAGAAGCGCTGTACTTGTATTTGGCAGTAACTGATGAGGCCTTGGCGGCGATTTTGGTGCGAGAGGAAGGGAAGACCCAACAGCCAATATATTTTGTGAGTAAAGTACTACAAGGAAGCAATCCTACAGATGAAGAGCCCGGGAAGCGTGAAAGATGTCCAAAGGTTGGCGGTCAGACTCACCGTGCTATCCCGTTTCCTCGGTGCATCGGCGGCCAAAGCTCTGCCTTTCTTTAACTTGATGAAGAAGGGGATTGCGTTTGAATGGACCCCGGTGTGTGAGGAGGCTTTCAAACACTTCAAGGAGATAATCTCGGCACCTCCCATCCTCGCAAGGCCTAAGAACAGAGAAGCGCTGTACTTTTATTTGGCAGTAACCGATGAGGCCTTGGCGGCGGTCTTGTGCGGGAGGAAAGGAAGACCCAAAAGCCAATATATTTTGTGAGTAAAGCACTACAAGGAGTAGAGCTAAGGTATAGCAAGCTAGAGAAGGTGGCATATGCGCTCCTGACCTCGTCGCGAAGGTTGCGATAGTACTTTCAAGGACACCAAGTAATCCTCAGGACGGATCAGGCAATCCGACAAGTACTCCAGAAACCTGATCTGACGGGTAGAATGATGACTTGGGCTATTGAACTCTCCCAATATGACTTACAGTATGAACCCAGGCACGCGATCAAAGTGCAAGCCATGGCTTACTTCCTGGTAGAAGTGGCAGGGGACCCGGCCGGGACACTGAGCACACGGTGGAAGCTCCATGTGGACGGAGCATCTAACCAAACGTTTGGAGGAGCATGAATCATCTTAGAAAATCCAACTGGAGTTGTATACGAGCATTTAGTCAAATTCGAGTTCCTGGTGCCAAATAACCAGGCAGAATACGAGGCCCTGCTGGGCAGACTAGCTCTAGCAAAAGAGATCGGAGCTACCCGATTGGAGATATGTAGCGATTCGCAGGTCGTCACTTCTCAGATCAATGGGAGCTACCAAACTAGGGACTCACTGTTACAAAAAATATCTGGGGAAAGTCAAAGAGTTGAGCAAGTAATTTGAGGAGGTCACGATCCAGCACGTTCGAAGAGAAAGGAACACACGGGCAGACCTCTTATCGAAACTGGCGAGCACAAAACCAGGGACGGAAAACCGGTCTCTCATTCAGGGTTTGATAAAAGAACCAGCAGTGGCTTTGCATTTGACCCAGGCAGATCCTTCCTGGATGAACCTGATCATGGACTTCATGGAAAAGGCCAAACTCCTCAGCGACGAGAAGGCGGCCAAGACAATAAGGCGAAAAGCGGGTAAGTATGTGATCATACAGGGACAGTTGTTTAAGAAAGGGCTTAGCCAACCACTGCTGAAATGCCTGCGTCCCGACCAAACGGACTACGTTCTCAGGGAAGTCCATGAAGGATGCTGCAGTCACCACATTGGAGGAAAGGCCCTAGCCAGAAAGCTCGTCAGAGCCGGTTACTACTGGCCCTCTATGATGGCAGACTCTAAGGAATTCGTTCGAAGGTGCAAAAGATGCCAAGAGAACGCCAACTTCCACAGGGCGCTAGCAACTGAACTGAGTCTACTAACGGATTCCTGACCTTTCTCGCTGTGGGGAATCGATTTACTGGGCCATTTCCCGGTTGGACCTGGGCAGGTCAGATACCTGATAGTGGCCATTGATTATTATACAAAGTGGATAGAGGCCGAGCCGCTGGCTAGCATATCCTCGGCAAACTGTCGAAAGTTCATGTGGAGACAGGTAATAACCAGGTTCGGAATACTGGAAGTCGTCATCTCGGATAACGGGACCCAGTTCACCGATAAAAGATTTGGAGAATTCCTTGCCGGCCTAGGCATACAGCAAAAGTTCTCGTCAGTTGAACACCCCCAGACTAATGGACAAGTGGAAGCGACAAACAAGGTCATTCTACAGGGCCTCAAGAAGCGACTCGACCAGAAAAAAGGGACATGGACGGACGAGCTAGGGTCGGTCCTCTGGTCCTACCGCACGACCCAGCAATCATCCACCGGAGAGACCCCTTTCTGACTCACGTATGGGGTAGATGCAATAATACCTGTAGAGATCGGCGAACCGAGCCTGCGAAGATGGCCCACTTGTCGGAAACGGCATTGAAGCAGCGGATGGCTCTGTGCTACAATGCCAAGGTGCTCAAGAGAGAATTCGAGCGGGATGACCTGGTCATGCGACGCAACGATGTCGGGCTACCGACACCAGGGCAAGGAAAGCTGGCAACAAATTGGGAATGCCCATACAGAGTGAAAGAAGTGCTCGGCAACGGCACCTACAAAATGGAACGGCTTAACAGCAAAGAAATACCAAGGACATGGAATGCGATTAACCTAAGGAGGTTTTATCCCTAGCAGCCAAGGCATGCTAGGCGAGCAAACACCTTACCGGTTCAACCAGGCGAGTAAGATTTGTATTGCTGTATACAGGCTCATTTGACTTTGATTATTGTTTATGTTGTCTTTTTACCCCGCATTTATATTACTCGGCTTTATCATGCCTCGTTGATTTTATTTAAGACTCATCGTACTCTCTCTGCGCGCTTGAATAAGCAAAACAAAACCGCACCCCGGGACTGATCACCCCGGGAACCCAAAATATTAAAAGCCACAAAATCGGCTCCAATGACTACCAAGCGAAAACATTAGCTACCAGTAAAACGGTAAGAAACAATGGCGGTAGACGAGCAATTAGATACATATATGCCAAAAACGGCAACCGAGTTCACTACAACTACCTTGTTACACACACCAAAAAATGGCAGTAAAGCTAGCAAAAAAAGTATATAAAAATCTACATATCACAAACGCAAAGTACAAAGACAAGGCCAAATCACTTCTTCAGGATGTCGACAATCTTGCCATCCTTGATGGTCTTGAAAACGCTAACAGCAGAGATGTCAAAGTCGGGAGCCAGCAGCTTTACTTGGGCCTTGAGGGCCTCCTCAGTCATCAAGATGGCGTTCTTCCCCTGCTTCACGGTCTCCTTGAACTTCTTTTTCGATTCAACCGCCTCTTCTTTAGCCGCGGCTGCCGAGGCAAGGGCCTCATCACGCTCCTTCTCGACTTCTTTCACCTTGCCTTGAGCAGCGTTGAGCTGCCTCTCCAGAGTCATCTCCCGCTCGGTAAGCCGCACCACGGCGGCATCAAAAGTCTTGACCTTCTCTGCGGCAGTAGCCAACTGCTCCCGAAGTGATTCAACTTCAGCTTTGTATTTATTACTTGCTCTAACAGAGGACTGAAGCTTGTTCTCTAGGGAGTACGCTCCCGCCAGAGCAAACTCCGCCTTCCTCGCTATAGCATCTCCCCGGAGCAACGTGCGATACATCCACCTCGCTTGCCCAGGAAAATCCCCACCGTGGAAGAAGTCCTCCGTGTCCGGGAGCAGTTGCGAATCAATAAAGTTTCCGGCATCGAAGTTCTTCTCCATCACGGTAAGAACTCCTTCCGGGCTCGAAGACGATTTCCTTTTTCTCGGATTGTCCACTATCACGACGTCTGGATTCTCCACCTCGACTTTCGGCTGAGGTGTTGGGCCACCGCTAGCCCCGGTCACCTCGCTCTGAGAGGGATGGGATTGGGCCCCGGCCTCAGGGGGGTTCTGAGAAGGCTCCTCTTGGTTACCGGCAGCCTGGTTCTCAGAGGCCAGTTCCTTGTCATTATCACCAGCAAGGAAGGTGTTGAACAAAATTTCAAGGCCAACTTGCTCGCCAGCCATCGACACTGGTACAGAACACGGAAGCTCGTTAGTCGCTGGACTAAAAAAAACTACAATTACTCACGTATATAATTCCTAGCTACATCCTGGTCACCCATAAGAAGATGGGGATTAATGTTATTCTTTCCAAATACAGCCAACAAGACGTCGGCTACCCTTTTATTCTCTGTGGACAACCCCTTATACGTCACTTTGGTAAGGCGTTGGCTCACGCCCCGAAACTCCAATAGGTCGGGATGCGGCACATGCCCTCCAACATCAGCCAAAAAGGGTGATGGCCCTCCATTGGACGAACCTTGAAAAACTTATCTTTAAACCCATGATAGGAATCCTCAAACAAGCAAAAAATCCTCCGACCCAGGGCAGATCGGAAAGACATAAAGCCCTTCTTAGCCTTCCCCTCCTTAGAGGGATTCTTCAGAGTAAAAAGAAACAAAAAGACTTCAACAGAGACTGGCAGCTCCAGAAAGTCACAAACCATCTCAAAACAGCGGATCGAAGCCCAACTGTTCGGATGCAACTAAGACGGCGCTACATTACACCGGTTGAGTAGCGCCATTTGAAAAGGGGAAAAGGGGATGCGAACTCCCACTTGAGTGAACATTGCCTTATAAAACCAGATCCAATCGGCAATTCGGGAGGCATGAAGGTTTAGTTGATAGATCCGCTCATGTGCGGCAGGAACAAAGACCTCATAGTGGGACTCCCCGTCGGTCCCACCACATAAGTACTCGACTTGTCGGAACTCAGTGAGCTCCTCTAGATCCAGCTGATTGGGAGAATCCTTCACGTCTGAGGTCACCTAAGCGTACCGATCGTAAGGCGCTCTTGCAACAGGAGCCCGTGCAACAGGGCACTGGGCCATACCTACAGTGGGGCACCACTCGGTTAGTCTACGAGACCAGGAGATCGGCACAAATATCAGGAAGTTACAGTTTGCCTATCAGAAACTTACGGTCAAGCTAAGCCTAAACCTAGTCAAAATAAGGCCTGAAAAACCAACAGTTTGGAATGGTAACCCCCCTTAATGCATCAACCTAATACTGACAGTGTTCGATACGTAATCCAACCCAGAAGAGCAACACACGCACATAGAAATGGCGCAATTACAAAACGAAGCTAAACAAGTCGAAAAAGAAGAAATAGAACATACCTGGATAGTTGCGTTGACGCGAAGGAGTCGAAAGGATAAGGGAAGTTTGAAAGGGGGAAGGAAGATTGCAGCAGCGAATTTGGAATCAAGAAGAAGAGTGACAAAGGGATTCGATGGTTGCAGATGAAAACTGAATAATGAAGGAAACTGAAAGGAAAACTGACGCATGAAGAAGCGCGAAAGACAAGGGGTAAAACAGTCATTGCGCGCGGGGTTTTGAATTTCCCATTATGAGCATTTAATGCTCAGCGCAAGAAACGAGGGGAGAAGCAGCGCACCCCTGCAACGAAGAAGCCCACGCGCCCAGGAAATGCGCCCCTGTCATGATCAGCCAACCAACCGACACCGCATGTGAAGAGAAATAGAACGTGCCACCTACGGCGCTCGCGGCCCTAGCTGGCGCGTTGGGGGCACTGTTGCGGCCCAGCCCAACTGGCTGACACGACTGGCACGCACCTTTGTCAGATCCGGGCAACCGCTCTGCGAGGCACCACGCGCCCGGACCTTGACCCGAGCATCCCGCCACCTAGGAGCCAGCTCGCCTGGCGACAACTAGCGAAAGGAAACTTCGCGGAAGGTGGGTCTCTGTCCATGAGGGGCCCACCTCTGACACAGTATATATAGGGAGGGTCCTACCCCTCTCCAGAGGTACATCATCACTACTTTTTCTCCTTACCACCTGCGCACCATACTGACTTGAGCGTCGGAGTGTCCTTGCAGGTGGCACCCCCCTCAACTCACGAAGAACCCAGGAAGTCGGCCGCTCACGCTGTTCGTTCCCAGGATCCAGGCCGAGGTAGGGACCCATCTTCACACCCAATCAGTAATCCTAAATCGTCCGATAACCGACCTACCGAACAATACACATGCAATGGTAGAAAGAGTGAGTAACAAAGCTTACCTCAACCGTCAGTTCTGCTGTCACAGCGCCATTAATAGTTCTATCGGAACCAACTTCTTCCTCGGAGTAAAGCGCTGTCAACGAATTTTTGAAAGGAGAGAATTAGGGTTTTTTGTAATTCCAGAGAGCAAAAGAGGGATTTTGTGTTATCATGGTTTAACATTTCATTTTTTAGTAGAATTGTTAGGAGCCATTAATCTGCCCATCCAAGTTGGTATTTAATTGACATATCATCACCTTAACATGCCATATATTCATCCTCCGTTAGCTCTAGAGAGAAATTATTGACCGAGGGGGTAACTTATCTAACAGAGTTAAAAACCGGGACCAAAACCTTGTTGTCTTTTGATATAATTGTTAGGGCCATTTAAGATGTTCTACTAAAGAAAAAAAGCCATCGAATGACAATAGTAAAAGAAAATAATAAAGGAAAAACTACCAAAAGTACCCATGAAGTTTACGAACGCTGACAAAAGTACCCATAAACTAAGGAAATCAACGTTGTACCCATGAAAGATGGGTTCCATATGACAAAAGTATCAAAATCTTAATTTTTTGTTGATTTTTTAATAAAATTCCTAAACTACCCTACACTCAACCTCAACTCACTTTTTCAACCTTTCATAACTCAATTTGCACCAACTCTTGCCATGGAATCCAGAACTACTCCTACAACAAACCAGACCGAAATCAATGGTAGTGGTGGTGGTGGTAGAGGATCGGACCTCAACCGATTCACTCATAAGTTTATAATCTATACCCAAACTAAATTAATCAAACACCAAAAAATACTCAAAACATAAAATTTTCAAATCCATTCATCCAATTTCAATTCACTTTAACAAAAGTAGAAATAGAAAAAGCCATCAACCATAAAAAATCAAGAAATCCATTCATCCAATTTGAAAATTATTTCAGCAAAAATCAGAAGTAGAAGTAGCCATCAACTGAATCTTCTGTAAATCAATCTCAGCCTTTCATAAAAAATAGAAGCAGATTAAAAAAAATAGAACAGTATCATAACTAAATCAATTTCTGAAAAGAAGAAAAATAAAATAAAAATGTTTTAAAAAAAAGAAATACATTTTTCTTCGTCGGCCGACTGTAACATCGTCAATAGCAGAACCTCCATCCACAGTGCCGCCTCCCTTTCTTCTCTGACCGAACCCGCTTTCTGCATGCAAGAGTACTACGACCCCTCTCTCTTCTCAGGTGTGCGACGACGGTGTTCTCCTCGGCTGGGTCAGATGCGCCACGACGACGTTCTCTTCGGCTGCAACAGGCGCGCCACGGCAGCATTCTCCTCAGGTTGGGTCACAGGTATGCGATGAAGGTGTTGTAGTCACCTTAATAGTGAGAGGAAGAAGCAGTGAGAGGGGAAGAGATTGGCGGTAATGGAGTAGGTGGGTGGTGGACGGCAATGAGGAGGTAGGAGAGTTTCTGTGACTCTGTGAGGGTTTTTGAGGGATAAGTGAGGAGAGAGGAAGAAGAGAAGAGAGGAAGAAGAGAAGAGAGGAAGTGACGGTAGAATGAGATTAGGGTGAGGTAGTTTAGGAATTTTATTAAAAAAACAACAAAAAATTAGAATTTGGATACTTTTGTTATACGAAATCCATCTTTCATGAGTACAACGTTAATTTCCTTAATTTATGGATACTTTTGTCAACGTTCGTAAACTTCATAGGTACTTTTGGTAATTTTTCCAATAATAAAAATAAAACTTCATCAAAAGAGAATAATTTGAACATCATACTGCGCATTCTGTTAATATTTTAATGTTTGAATATAAGTTTCCGTAGAGAGAATAAATTGTAGTGGTTTTCACTTCCATATGATTTCCTGAAGTGGGTCTAAAACCAAATATTTGATTGCTTAAATTAAAGTAGTAATGAACCGTAAAGCTTCATGATAAATTAACACTGAAGGGTGAAGGTGGCTCATCATTCAAAGTAGCAAATAGGCACTACACAGAGTCTTTTTCAAAATAGAGCAACCTCATGAACTCATTTCTTAAATTCAGGCAACCACTTTAATAGAAAAACCAAGGAAAGTACAATATGTGCTGAAGAGACGTAAGATGAATAAAGTGGACAAACAAGCATGGTGGTACAATGAAAATCATCAAACAAACATGAGGTTCAACCAAGATAGAGAATAACTAATGTGCAAGTTAAGTAAGATCGTCCTCCTCAAGTTCTTTGGCCTTCAGCTTTTCCTTTACCCTCAAAAGAAGTGTTGTCTTCCAAGAATCCTGCACAAACAGGCAATATTGATTAGCGACATGGAGGGAAACAGATAATCAGAACAAAGGCATCAACGACCTGTGCGATTTAAGGATTTGTTGTCAAATTTCAATGCATAGTATAACAAAAACAAAAGAAGTTAATTATTTCCTGAGGTTTCCTTTTCGCATATATAAATGATGAAAATGAAACAGGTAACTGAGACCATCAGCTGAAATATCTGAACCTAAGCATCTCATAATCGGTAGACCAGAAACGATGAAATGGAGAAAGACTACGTTTGAAGCACATCCTGCAAACCCATCCCCTCTAACATTTTCCCCTATTTTGGGATAAAAAAGCTTTGGCTACAAAGTTTTTCGTCAAAATCCTACAAATTTTTGGGTCACCTTACTAATTATTTGACCATTCCCAATCACGGTCACTTGAGTCAAATTCATAATACCCAATATCAAATAGGTGGATTTGAATGGAATTCTCCAACCGAAAAATTTCTGGACGAAGATCCAATCAGGGATACATTAATCGAATTATTTATCCATTTAATTTCTGTAAATTATGGAACTCAGTTATAAAAAGTTATATTTCTTCTATTATAAAATGTGGACACAATCTACATTAGAAATTCATTGGGAAATACAAAACTATTGGTGTGCTTACCAGAGGGGTCATGCTATCAAATTCCTTGACAATGGTAGTAAAGTGTCCAACATCTTCTTCTTCAATTGCAGAAGCAATATCCTACAAAAAAAAAAGGTCAGCAAGTCTCATGGTAAATATAAGTGTAATGACAAAGCAGCCAAATTGTAATTAAACATTACGGTAGAGATAGAAGCTATGGAAAATCCACATATTATGGTCCAGTTTAATTTGTCATAAAAAAGTTTATAATGAAATTTCAAAACTGGTACTTTACCGTCAAAAATCTATATTCACGTGTTCCTGAAAATGTTGGATCCAGCTCCTGCAAACGAAGTATGTAGCCAAAAAGTTGAGCAACTAAAAGATGTCCAGTCTCAAAATGTAAATTATGGAAATTTCTCAGACCTGATATCTCTCTAGTGCATTGTTTATAGCAACGAGATCCCCTTTACAGAGTTCGCAAATGCCAGCATTAAGAAGATGTCCTTTAACTCCATACTTCAGCAAGTTATTGTTGAGAGACTGGCGAGCTATGGCTTCATAAATGTCAATTGATTTTTGATATCTGAGGAGTTGCCATAAAACAGAAACAGTTAATATTCTTCTAAACACAAAGGCAACGCTCCGATAAGTTCCCATTTAAAAAATAAGGTTTGAATTTTTTAACATTATTCTTGCAGTTCCTGCTGTAACTAGTGCATAACATACACATCGATTTATGATAGCCCAAATGTAGCTGTGGACTAACTTCCATTACCAGCATGCATAAGTGTCAACATAAAACAGATTGTGAAAAATAAAGATGCTAGACATCAGTTTAGTAGGTTTTCCTATATAAATCCTTGAAACTTCAGCAACCTACAGCGGATTAAGAAAATGCTAACCTCCGAAAAAGGCTAGAAACCAAATACCCCAGACTAAATTACCAAACAAATAAAGAAAAAAGTCATGTTGGTAATGGAAACAATATTATTCAAGCTATATAACAACAGTAAAAGAAAGAGAACTCAGAAGGTAAAAAATCTCACTGTTCTAGCTGGGCAGCATATTGAGCAACCTTTTGCTTGCACTGGTTTGCACTAGTTGTAACTTCTTCATTTTGGAAAAAATCAGCTGATTTTTCGTAGTAAACAACAGCCTGCTCAATATTCTGTTGAGACTCGTACAATTCAGCAATTTCCTGAGTGTACAATAGCAAAACCAAGTAAAGGCATGTACTTTCGAAGCTTTATCAACTTAAATGTGTCCAATTGCACAAACCTCAGAACATAAAAAGTCATTAAAAAGGGTGCCCATANNNNCACTACAGTGTACCTTCAAATATCTAGCAGCCATGGAGAGTCTTCCAATATCACAGAATAGATTCACAGCATGGTCCAAGCAATTTACAGCCTCTGTGTACAATGAAAGGAAAAAAAGAGCTTCACATTAAGCATACTACTGCCTTCAATACTAATACGAGTGAAAACATTCTTTCACATGCTAGGCAGCCTAGGCTGCTCTATTATTTTTTTCTGAACTTAGCTACATAACAATGAATCCCAATCTAAAAATAGTTAACATGACAAATAATACATATAAACCCTAAAACAAAAAATGCAAATAGAAATCAAACATAACCAACTTACACATGAAAAACTTAATCACAATATCTGACTTAAGAAAACCTCGAAAGAGTACATAGTGCTTGTTACCCTACATGTGAAGCAATGTACGTGTTTTACACCAAAAGAAAACTTAAAAGTGGAATAACAGAACAATTTCTTATGTCATATAATAGCAGAATGGCTGAAACTTCTTTATATGACACCAATGCACCTGACACTTAAGAGAAGTAAGAGAATATACAAGGCACAATAAAGAAAGAAGACAAAGAAGATAAAAGGATTATGACTAAATTAATCAGTAAAAATCATCTGTTCTTCTCCAGTTCTCCGGAAACAGATTCTGATAACTAATGCCAATAACATTGATTATTTTAATTTTACCAGCAAAATCTTTTGCATACAACGTCAACACAGTACTATTCTTGCGTTCAGAACCCCAAAAGAAATTTTAGTTTATATAAATAATAATGACTAACTTGCATACCATTTATATTAGTCTTTTTATAGCAATGAGCGGCATCGACATAGGCTTGGGCAGCTTCATGTTTACTTTCCAACTACAAGCAGAAAACTACATTATCATACAGGCTTACTGACCAACAAAGGATTCAAAACTAGACAGCAAGATAAACCCTATTAGACGGTGCTCCAAACATTTCGATCCCATTACCTTCAAATGGCAACTTGCCAACCTGAGGTATGTTGCTCCCGCTTTGTCCCCTACAGATGCCACAACAATCGAATAAAGAACAACATATAGAACTGCTTGATACCAAAATATTAGGGTAAGAAACATTTGCGATTTTCTTCAAAAATACCCCTAAAGTTTAGTTTCATTCAATTTTGTCGGTAACATTTTCGATTTGTGTCAAAACTGCCCCAGGAAGTTTTCAATTTTGTCTCTAATGTTTTACATGGAGTTAACTAGAGATAATTTTGACACAAATCGAAAACATTGGGAACAATATTGCATGAAACTAAATGTTAGGGGTATTTTTGAAAAAAAATTAAATTGTTAGGGACAAGAAGTGTATTTACTCCAAAATATTAAGTCAATTACACCAACAAAATAAAGTGATTACTTAATGCTGATCAAAGTGAAGCTGAGCACAGCAGAATACAGGCAGCAAAAGAGAACATTGTTCATCAGTTGTAATATCATGATCATCAAATCTTTTTTTTTTTAAAGCACCTCGAATATCGTTAAGAATAAATCATTCACTTCTCTCGGCTGAAAATCTCTAAGCCTAAATCCAACCAATTTCTCAATAAATTGCGATTACATCAGGTTCACAAAATTCTCGGATTTTACTTCCTAAGCAACTAATCGATCAACAAAAATCAGGTCAAAACATTTTCCGGCAAAATCTGAGTAAACTTGTACTTCAACCATTGGTAGCATTTCAAATCTGCAATAGGCCATCTCGGATTCAACAACAAGCTAAAGTAGCCGAAGTAACTTCCGATCACCGATCGTATCATCGCAATAACAATACAACCAATAAAACTAACAAAAATAAAAAAAAAAGAATAAAAGAGAGGGAAATCATTTCAGAAATTCTCGGTAAACAAAAACAGACAGAGGTGGCGAGAGTCACTAAATCTAAACAAGACTAAGAAAATAATAAATGAAAATTGAGAATAATTTAGAAGATGAGTAGAATAGATACATGATTTAGCGAGCTTGAAGGAATTGGCAGCTTTATCGAAGAGATCAGCAGCATCCTCATATTTGGAGCCAAACAAGCCCCAACCATTCAGCTTCTTCTCTGCTTTCTTCTCGTATTCTTCTGCCTTCGATAATTGATCCGCCATTTCCAACGATCAATTCTCACACAACACTCTCCGCTACTTTTTTTTTTCTTCTTCTTCCTAATAAAATAAGTTGCCGTGAAACAAAGATAAATCACAGAATAAGAGAGAGAGAAGAGTTGGACTCTGCAGAGGACCGAGTCCAAAACTAGAACAACAACGGCAAAAGAAGACTGAGAAGAAAAGGGAAAAAGGGGTTTCAGAAGATTTTTTTTTGGTCGAATTCTTTGCTCTTTCTTTTCGAGAAAGGAAAGTAATTTCATAGTTAAGTTTTTCTTAGTTGAGTAACTTTCCTTCTTTTTTTTTTTTTTTTTTGCCATACTTTATGTTTTTGTTTTTGGTATTAAAACGGGGCAGCAATACTTTATGTTAATTCTTTATTGTTATTACGTGGGCTCAATTATTTTGAGCTTACACTACCGTTCATAAGCCCAAATTCCTGACCTGGAGTAAAATGTATTATCTTTGTATTGTACCAAAAAAAAAAGTGTATTCTCATGGTCCATTTAGTTTTAAGTTTTATTTTTTATTTTTACATATTTTCACAAAATTTTAAAAATAAAAATAATTACAAATAAAAAATATTTAAATAAAAAATTAATTATTTATCACTTTAAATGCGAATACAGAAATATACTGCTTTCTGAATATTTAGTTATGTTTTTGCTCATATGTGATACAAAAATAGAATATTACGTTTTAGCAATCTTAACATGCTAAAACAAGGCCAAATAGATTGCCATTTTCGCTAAAGAATTCTGCGAAAACATGGCGAAAAAGAAGTTGATATTTACGCAATACATGCTTGTGAAATTTGGAAAAAAATTTAAATGTTTTTTGTGTAAGTAACATTTAAAAATTTATCTATAAATACCAGAACATTCATACAAATTTCGCTACATCTCACTCTCACAATTCTCACCTCTCTTTCTCTTTTAAATTTTTTACAAATGACTACTGAATGTATAATAGTCGATGTTTATCCGAATCCAATAATTAGACGTAATAATGATGGTGCATTCTTTGAATGCAGTGATCCAATTACAATGCAAACTTGACGGTTGCAGTCGTTTCTTAGCTCAAAAGTTTGATTTTGATGAATATGAATTTATTGAGGACACACATAAGAAAAATCGATATCAATTTCTATTTGTGAAGGATACAACTTATATGGATTTATTATTTAATGTTTTTTTTTTTTTTTTGAGAAAGACAATGTTGTGTTAGTAAGGGGTTGCTGCTCTAATTTTTTCTTTCACATAATCTCTTTGATCACACTTTCTCTTTCTCTTTTTCGTTATTTCTCCTATAGCCTTGAGCAAGAAAAAGTTGATCTTGATCCTGTGTCAAAGACAATAATGAGCTTGACATTCTATATGCTATGGTATTCTTCTATCTCCAAAGAATTTCAGTGGAGGAATTCAGACCAGGCTGACTTGCAAGAGTACTCACATATTAAAATGCATTTTCTCACTATGATATTCTTCTTTATTTTAATTTTTTTTATGTTCACTGCTGTTCTAATAGCTGCTGCTATTTTTTGCGTTTAATTTGTTATTGATTCAGTAAATTATTACTGTTCTGTTTTTGGCTTTGATTCACTTCTATGCTATTATATAGTGTTTATTGTTTAGTGTTTTCATTCTGATTTTTGTTATAATTTCTAATTTGTTCTTGATTCTTGGTTGGGATACTTTCTGCAATTTTTCAAACATAAATTATGGCTAGGTGAATATCAGAGCAGCAGCTGGATCTCATGATACTGAAGCTCCAACAAGAATCTTCGCCACTTCGGCTCTGCGACGAAGAATCTGCTACGTCGCCGGCCACCTCCTTCATTGCAAGTTAGCCGTTTCTACCATTTCAAATTGATGAAATTGCTGTGAAATCGGGGTTTAGGGTTTGGATTCTATTACTGTGAAATTGATTTAGTGTTTTGATTCTGTTACTTTGAAATTAAGTTTAGAGTTTGGAATTGATTACTGTGAAATTGAGCATCGTTTTTCTGCTCTTTTTAACTTAATTTAAATTCTACTCTTTTTTTCCTTAAACTTCTTCTATGCTTACTATTTTGTTATGATTTTATTTCAAAGTAAGCAAAACTTATGTCATAGCGTATGGTTTGAAAAGAGCAATAGGTGAGGTAAACCTTTTCCGAAATAAATAAATTATTATTTTTCCATATTGATGTTTCAAATGAGTTTGTGTTTTCTTGTTTAATTTCGTAAGAATATTGTTCTTGATGGGTTAGGAACTCTTATCTTTTTTTGTCATTATTTCTTTTGTTTGTATTATTATCAGGTGATTTGTAAAGTTCTAATGTAGAATTCTTCAACTTCAATGTTGTTGTTGTCAGTTTTTGCGATGCTCACTTATAGCCAAAGTAATATTACATCTTTAAGAATTATAAATTAGTAATTGCAATATTATGCAAACTCAATTTGTCCATTATCTGTTAACATTCTTGTTTGTATTTATTCCTCTAGATGTTTTTTTAGACTATCCAAAGTAACTCCTAACTTAAACACCTGTCTTATGGGTTGTATTTTAGAATTTAGCTTAGCTTGTTTTCATGTGCAGCTTGTTGGTAACTCATAGCCTCATATCTTGAAGAATTAACAGTTTCATACTGATATGATATTTATTTATATACTAAATTATATTAAATTCATTATTCTAAAATTTTTTTAAGGCTTAACAATTTGCTTACTTTTTCTATGGAATTAAATGATAGTTTATTAGTAACAAATCTTCCATCTTGCTTGTTCAACACAATTGAACTGAAGCATAAGAATAATTGTCAATGGTAGCCTTTTTAGACATACTTTACAATCTCAAATGATGGTTTACTTATCTTTTCATTGGTAGCTTGTTTCTTCTTGTATTATATTTAAATGAGATTATTAATTTGCTTGACCAAATTAATATTAGCTATATGACCTAGCTATTAATAAGGAAATGCATAAGAAAAATCACTAGCAGTTATCTTTCTTTCCCTCATTCCCTCTCTCTGTTAGTAAGCATTATTAGCATTAGACTTAGTATTATATTTAATTTACTAATTTTTTTGTTCACAGAAAAATTATTATGAAGGTCAGGGAGAACTTAATTACACATTGTGAAGATCAAACACTAGAGAGTAAAAATCATTAATTTGTGGAGATGATGGGGAGTCTATTTGCTATTGTAATATATCAAATCTCTTTTGTTTATGATTAGATATTGTTATGACTTAGACTCTTATCATGTGATTTTAATGCATCTTAGTTTATTTGACTTCTAAAATCTTCTTTTTTTTTTATAGGTCACAAACATGTATGGATCTTGGGTAGTAGCAAAACAGAGATTGGGAGACCATAACTGAGAGACAGAAACTAAAATAAGTCTCAGTATTGTATTTGGCGTATAAGTGTACAGAACTTAATTATGTCTCAGTATTGATGCCAGGGCATTTTGGCCAGTTTCACTGACCTTTTCTTTACTATTTTTAGGATAGTTTCATGCATTTTCTTAGGAAATAAGCTAGTTTTGGGTAGATATTCACTTACACCTTGATTCAAGCATACATTGTGCATTTTACATGATTTCATGAGGATTTTGCATGAGTTCAGTGACAAATTGTATGCTGCATTTCCCATGACTTGGACTAGAACTTTGATGCACTCTATTGCCTGATTTCAGGACCAAAGGAAGCAAGGAATGGGAGGTAACTTGCAAAGTTAATGAGAAAAGTGACTGCCAATAACGCTCTCGAAGCCATCATTACCGTTTTCACTAAACGTTAACACCCCTAACGCCCTGAGCTAAAGTCTCTGCCCACTTCACACTTTCTCTCTACAAGTAAAGCCAAGCCCAAATAAAGAAAAGAACTGCTTCAAACTCAAGATCCAAAGGCCCAAGACTTGAAGAGCCAACTAGAAGATGAGAAGAGTAGTATATATAGGAGTAGCTTTGAATTATTTTGGGAGTTCCGGGAGTTGGAAAATAGCATAGAACTACTCCCTGTATTTACTTTCTCTGCACTTCTAGTTTTCATTATGTATTCTCCATCTTTGTTTTCACTTTCCAGAGCTATGAACAACTAAACTCCTTTCATTGGGTTAGGGAGCTCTGTTGTAATTTGATGGATCAATACTAGTTTTCATTATTCTTCTTCTATCTTTTCTCTTGATTTTACTTGAAATCTTTCGATCTTCATCCAATTGGGTAGTTATCTTGGAAAAGAAACTATTCATACTTGGATCTCTTTTGAACCTTGGAAGAGGAATGAAGAGATCAAGCTAGAAATGCTTTCTCATGCTGGACCAAATTGGGTTTGGATGGATACGTGACTATAATCCTCTCAATGCTTGATTTGGGAAATGTATGTGGTATAATCAGTGACCATACTTCATCTCTTCTCATGAGCAATTGACCAAGAAATTGGCTATTGATCAAGATTTGAGAGATTGAATTATAAGAAATTGTAATTCAATCACTTAAGATTGCCAAGGAGATCAATGAGTGCATTGATTGAGGAAGAGATGTAAATGAGATTGATCCGGAGAATGCAACATCTCCTAAGCCCAATGAACTTCCCATTTCTGATCTTACCCATTCTCTTTAATTTCTGTCATTTACATTTATGAGCAATTCCCCCATTCCCATTTAAGATTCTGCAATTTACTTTCTGCCATTTACTTTCCCGCCATTTAATTTTCTGCAATTCTCAACTCAATTTCTGATTCGCTCAACTAGAACATTCCTCTAATTAAAGTTGCTTGATCAATCAATCCTTGTGGGATTCGACCTCACTCTATTGTGAGTTCTTACTTGACGACAAATTCGGTACACTTGCCGAAGGAAATTTGTTATGAGACAAGTTTTCCGTGCATCAAGTATCTTGTTTGGTTTGAATTAAAACTAGAGACCAAAATGTTTAAATTTACAAAATTACCCTTAACCTTACAATGCAACCCTAACCCCAAACCCAAATTTATTTTTTCAGAAATGCTACCTTGGTGCCCTAACCCACTCCAGACCCCTTCTCGTCTCCTCTCCCCAAATCCTCCAATCTTTCCCATTGCCGGTAGAAACGGCGAGGACTACAGAGAGACAACGGTGCGTCTGTCTCCACTTTCCAGCGATTCACAATCGCGTCTTCAAGCGTCTGACGGTCCTGTAGTTGCTGCAGTTTGCGTGCTTCTGGGTCTGCGCCGCCACCATCGCCACCGTCTCAGAGCTGTGTCTCTTGTTTCGGGTCTTTGTCTCTCAATGGACTTGGTAAGTTCGTGAAGTTCAATGTTGATATTTGGTTTGGCATTTGTTTAAAACTTTATCTGATTTAGTATAGCCATCAAATTCATCTTATTTCAATTGATTTTCTTCACATGATTATATGATTTCCAATGTGCTTGTGATTAAAGGCTCACTGTTGTATTGCTTTTTGTTATGGCAAACTGAATCAAGATGCTTCTTCCTTACAATGATAAAGGATTCAAGCATAATGAGTTTTATTAAATCGGATTATTGTGATTGTTGATGCATTACGATGCAACTTCAGTTTTAGAAGA
Source organism: Arachis ipaensis (assembly GCF_000816755.2). Taxonomy (NCBI): domain Eukaryota; kingdom Viridiplantae; phylum Streptophyta; class Magnoliopsida; order Fabales; family Fabaceae; genus Arachis; species Arachis ipaensis. Next base: position 24,231,869 of record NC_029794.2, on the reverse strand, counting down.
GATTGCAATTTTGAGCCAGAAAGATTGATGTTTGATTAGTATTAGAAGCTTGGTTTTGCTCTTTGTTAAATCTTTGAATGAGAATTCACATTATGTGTTCATGGTGGTGAAGTTTAGATGTTTGGCATTATATTTTAAGAATGCAGTTTTACTGCATTTGGACACGATTTGATTCCTAATCTAGATCAACAGATGCTTGAGCTGTCACATCATTTTGTTAGTTTACTTCATTGAATATTTTTTCCCTTTATCCCTTGTGTCAAAGGCTAAATGTTGACAAGTTAACGGTAGGAATTAATGTGAATAAGCACGGAGAAGATTGAATCTTGATTCTAAATATGCATTATACTACACATTTTTCTTAAATTCAATTCCTGATCCAGCCACCTAACCAAATGAAGAAGGTATAGAGATAGAGTTATGTTTGTAGTTAATGACTTATTAAAAAAAGTTATAGATAGAGTTGTATTTAAGCTGCTTCTTTATTTAAAAAAATTATGGGTTAGAATCAAAAGTAGAAACAGGATTCAATAAATTTGTCAAGAAGAGATAAAATAGCTAAAGTCAGTACAAATATAAAGGAAAGGAAACAAACACATGCACGATGAAAATCTTAATCTTCTATAGTAGATTTTTAGGCCTTGTGGTAATTTACACACATCTCCTTTCCCCTTTTATTTTTATTTTTTAACTTAAATAAACAAAGGTAAAATATTCTTGTATATTTTTATTTGATCATTCACAGTGACTTCATAGAGCAATAGGTACAAATTTATAATCCAGCAAGATCCAAGGTTAAAGGAGAAGTTGGTGACTCAAACTTTTCAAATCAATGTGCCAATTGTTAAAAGGCAAGTTAAAAAGCACTGCCCTTTATTAACTTTGGTGACATTGAATTCAGTTCTTCTTAAGTTTTGGTCTTCATATCACATATTATAAGGAGATCAGTGACTTGAACTACTTATATGATTTTCTAATGCAGGAAGCTGTGAATGTATCACTTGGGAACCTATTAACTTATCCATTTGTGAGAGAAGTAGTTGTTATCTGATTTGAAATCTGATTTGGCCTTTAGGTTCAGCAACCTAAGTAATCATGACATGTACAAGTAGAAGATCTACAAGTGGTTCTTATGGCAGCGGCAATGTAACGGGCGAATGTTTTGTGAGTGTGGTTTAAGAGCTCCGTTACAAGTCTCAAACAGCATTGCCAACCCGGGTAGAAAATATTATGCCTGTCCTGTAAGACGATGTGGATGGTTTAGATGGGCAGGTCCAAGTATCCAACATTCTGAAGTTACAGATGATCGCTCTTGTCATTTCAATTGCAATTTAAAGTTGATCGAACGAGTTGAAAACTCCATAATGATGTTGTATTTATGAAATTGTTAGCGTTCTTTCAACTTTTTGTTTCTGTAGTCTGTATTGTCCTGATCATAGTATTGTTGTTTAAGTTGTAGTATAACATTTGAATTAAAATAGGCAAATGACAAATTGTATAAATTAGTTTGCTTTAATGAAATATCAAAAACTACCCAACGGCCGTCTGAAGTGAATTTGGTATTACTAATACCCTGGCTATGACCCTTGTATGTATGAATGCATCCCTTCATTGTTAAAGATCCCTTTGTATGTATGTATGTATGTATGTATGTATGTATGTATGTATGCATCCCTTCATATCCATCAGATATTGTTAAGATCATGGCTTTGCTGCCACAAACAATAACATAAGTTGTAACACAGTGCACATGACCCTTCTTAAGCTAACTAATGATCCACTAGTATCCATAATCCAAGGTTGACATTTTGATTATCCCCTCCTGTTGCGAAAAGGTGGCATGCCTTCTTTTCTAAAGAAAGCACATTATCATCACCATCAAATATCTACACTCATTCACTCCCCCTTCCCCACTAAAAAAATCCTCAAGACAATATACAAAGCTCAAATCTTTACACCCACTTTGCATTCCCTAACAAGCATTTTCTCAGGCCAAAAAATAAAATGATATCCCTCTTTATATCATATTGAAATAGAACAAACAATTTTCCAGCAAAAAAAAATCAAAAATTAAAATAACAGTCAACTTATATTGAAATGTTTTGTGCTCAATAACACAATTAAAACTAAAATATTGTACTAAGCATCAACGCACCTACTTAATACATACCAAAAGAAAAATACTACCACAATATCCAGCCAAATGTATACCAAATATAAGTTGTACCTTAAACCATCTAAAGTATACCCATCTAATGCATACTAAAACCCTATAGTTCTAACATAATACCCTAAGCCACATAACAAGTTTTGATCACATGACAACTTTAGATAATAGAACGCACAAGGGCAATCTTCTGTGAATCTGACAAGCCCCAAAAGTGAGAACACAGATTCAAACTCTCAGCAAACTTCAACACTACCTTCACCACCTTGTCATCACCGAACCCAAGTTTTGTAAGTTTCTCACCGACCTTAAACTTCTCATTCACACCAACGATGGCATCAACAAGTAGTTGGGCATTCTTCCTTTGGTCAGTAGAAGATTGCTGGATATGGTCAGCCATCCTCTCTAAAACATCAGCTTGCTTTCTCTTCTTCCCATCATGCCTTGTGCTTCCTCCACTTGCACCAACTTTAGAATGCGAGGCTTGTCCTTGCACTGTTTGCCCTCCGTCAATGTCTGGATTTGGAGACATCTCAGAGTCATCAAATCCAATTGCTTGGTCTTCAGTCTCTTTATTAACCTGTTCCTCTGCATCAAAGCCACTAACTACACCTGCTCTCGTGGCACTATCCTTACCGACTATATCCTCTAACCGGTAAAACAGAGGAAAGGGCTTGCCAGGACTATAAAACTTGGTTGGATGTGCCTGCGAAAATAAAAATAGGATTATAGTTAGTATATAAAAAAAGATAAAGTCATTCAAGTAGGAATAATATTACACAAACCTTCAACCATGTATCAAGGATATATTTCCTGTCAACCTCGACACATTATTTTTCATGATTCCAACCAAATCCACTGCATGCAAGCATGTCTGCGGCGTACTGATACTTCTCCTTCAACCACTAATGCTTATTCTTGCAATGTTTCGCGGTTAGCATACACCCAGGGAAGGCCTCCAGCATCTTCAGAGCTAGTTTCTCAAAAGTTCTGGGTTTGAATTGACCACAATCAGCCCTCTGACCATCTACAACAAACTCCTCCATGAAGCCAATAAAAGCATTAGTCTCTTCATCACTCCATATGCGTTTGTTCTCCATTATCACCTAGCAAAATTAACATAAATAACCATAAGCAAATACAACAAGTGTAAACCCTAAACCACGAACAAATACAATTGTAAAAAACAACCGTAAACAGTTTTAATAGCCACAAACATTTTAAATAACCACAAACAAATAGTTGCTATTATAAATAAAAAGTTGCTATTACAATGTTTCCTTTCACAACAAGTCTTACAAACTAAAATGCAGCTATTACAATATAAATTAATCGATGACAACGTTCATTACTCTGCTACAACACAAATTAAGCTATTACTACTCCGTACGACTAGTTCGTCACTTTTTATGCATCTCATTTGCTATGTTGTCACGCCAATATGTCCACTCATTCGTGTTTTCAACCACATCAATCGTTTCATCCTATGCTTCATCTCCATCAGGCAAAAATTCCTCCAATATACTACCTTGCTCCTCTGGATCCATATCCATATTCTTTCGAATATAGTTTTGCAGCAAACAAGCAATAATTATTTGACTTTGTGTCTTTAGAGGGTAAAAGTTAGGGCTTCTTAAGATTGACCATCTCTTCTTGAGCAAACCAAAGCATCTCTTAATAATATTTCTGGCAAAAGAATGAACCCTATTAAAATATTCTTAGTAACTGCGAGGTGCACGTACTCCTTGGACCCACTCCCTAACATGATATCGAGTGTCTTTATACGGTGCTAGAAACCCAGGATCATTTGTGTAACCGGCATCAACTAAATAGTAATTACCTATAGACAAGTAATACAAACAACGTAAGCTTAACTATCGTGAACTCAAGCTATATTTATAGGCTTAAATACAAAGATGACATAATTACCGTGGGATATCTTAAGATTATTACGACGAGTGATTGCATCTCGAAGTATCGGTGAATCAGATGTCGATCCCTCCCATCCACTGAGTACATAAACAAATCCCATCTCCCAGTTACACACTCCTAAGACATTGGTACAGATTTTACCCTTTCTTTCTCGATATCTTGACTTTTTGGACTCGGAGATTGTCACCTCTATATAAGTGTCATCTAATGCTCCCAAGCAACTCTATAATCCATAGAAAGTTATGATACTCATATATAGAATCCTTTAGGCTGAAAAATAAATCATACACATAATCGAGTAAGCTATACCTTAAACCTTCTCCATGTGGGGTCAACATAATCCTCTTCAACTGATGTGTCCTTGGCAAACAAAATGCTTTGAATACGTATAATAACATTTAAAACCTTATTAAAATACTTACTAACTATTTTTTCGGATCTACAAAATCTAACCTGCAGACTACGATTTTTTTGTGATGCGCTGTGATAATTAAGAAAGTTGCAACTTGCTCCGGCAAGCTTACATGACCATCCTCTTTAAGTCCTCCTTGAACTTGGAGCAACTTACACAAATTAGCAAAGGCATTTGTGTTCATTCTCAACTCCCAAATACAATTTCTATCACCCTCGCCAACAATACGCTCTAAAGCCTCACATCTAATTCTAATATTCATTTTTCCGCCTAACGACAGTTGCCCACTACTTCTATCCTTAAAGTAAAAAAAATAATATAAGAACAAAAAACAATATCAAATATTCATGCTTAGTTCTCATCTCATCATAAAAAGACATGCATCGCTTAATAATTTTTTACCGTTCTATTTTTTCCTAGCAAAGTCATTACATTAGAAAACGGATAAATATTCAACTTAATCTAACACTTCTCATGCAAAATCTTCTTTTTCTTCTTAGAACCAAAAAGAATAATAAGAAACTTGAAATGCACAAAAAGATAAAGATAACGAATGATATAACTGTGTATATTCTTCATGCAACATAATTAGGAAGAATGATTTAATAACATAAACACATAATCTAAACTAATATAATGACTTAGTTAACTAGGACAAATTTGACAAAAGTTTGTTTCTCATTCTCACAGACACACATATATAGCTAGGCATTATAACCATAGTATATCAATATTATTTAATCCTGTGTGAGAGACAAAGAGAGAGTGATAGACCAATATGGTTTATAACAAGATCAAGAAGATAAAAATTTATGCCGTTAAATCTTAATAAAGATTAGAACAAACCATCATATAAATTTTCAAAGGGGTCATGCATGTATCTAGCTATGTAACTTCTTATATAATGACTTTCAATCATGATCATCCATGTCTATATAGAATTATGCAGACCATAAATCTCTTACTCATGTTAATTATAAACTACGATTAATTCCCATGTAACAAATGGCATTAATAATTCTAAAAAATAGATCGCAAATCCTTGAATATAGGACAAAGTCACAAAGACAAAGGATTTCTTCAACTTTAGTGCTACTACTTCACACCATTAAGAAAATAACGACAAACCAAGCAAAATAGTAACTTTTCTCTTTTCAAACTTTAATTTCTCCAAATCAAAGTAACCAAACAAAACCAAAGCTTAAGAGGTTCTGAGTACAAATACACCTTTCAAAAACACAAAAATTTTATTTAAGCATTACACAACAGTAATTGAATATCAAGATAAGAGAAAAGTCCTATTGCTAGGTCACGACCAAATCCACAGATTAGGGCACGACAAAAAAAATATGAACGGAATCAGTAAATTAAACAACATTTGGCTACAACTAATCTAGGTCACAGCAGCTAGGACGACAAGTTGGTGGTTGACGTTGACAGCAACAGGGGAGAGGCGGTAGCTTGGTTCTTCGAGTGTTGTCCTGTGAGAGAGAAAACGAGGAGATGAGAACATGGGGGCTACGAAGATGAACTTGAAAATAGCGACTCACTTACCTAGCAGTGGCTACGCCAGCAGCGAGGAGGTGGCTGTTCTTCAACTAGTAATGCAGAGGCTGCAGTGATGTCCTTGAAGAAGAATGAGAAGATAAAGGAGTCACGAGGGTTAACAATGAAGCCCTGATTTACATTAGGGTCATGTTGGAATTATTGAATTAGAATGGGGTAATTTAGGTACAATTTGTAATTAAAATTTTTGTCCCCGTCTTTAAAATTTTCAGTCTCCAGTGTCCCTACTTTTTGGAGGTAATGAAATACTGAAATTTTGAAGACGGAGACAGAAATTTAAGTACCAGCCTCTGGCTCAACAAACATAATACTGAGTCTCTATCCTCTAGTCTCTGCAAACAAACGTTACCTTATAGAATACGTTATAAATCAAATGTTCAATTAGTTTTCTTTAGTGATTTGATTCAAATAGTTGGAATATTAATCTATTGACACTAAAAAATAGTTAGAATATTAATTTCAATGCAATATGAGAAAACTATTATAAATAAAGAAATATATAACTACAAAATACCGTTGTCAAAAGTTACAAAAGACAATGGTTTTTAAAACCGTTGTCAAAGGCAACTACAAAATGACAATGGTATTAAAACCATTTCAAAGAAAAAACAACACCAAAGGCAACATTTTTAAATCGTTGTCTTTGTGAATAACAAAACTACAACAGCTTAAAACCGTTGCCTATCCAGTTATGATTTTAAACCGTTACGTCATAAAAGAAAATGGTTCTAAACCGTTGCTTATCCAGTAACGGTTCTAAACCGTTGTCTATGCCAATAATTTTGGCAACGGTTTTTTTGTTGCCGTTACCTTAGGTAAAAAACTATTGCCTATGAGCATTAGTAACTGCCGCATATACCACAGGTCAAAAACTGTTATCAAAGCGTTGCCTAAAGTTTTAGAAATAATTTTTCGATCTATGACAACCGTTTTCTACCGTTGCGAAAACCCTTATTTATTGTAGTGTATATTTTGGTTACAAAAATTATAATGACAGGTTATAGAAGAATGTATCTCAAAAAAAATACATAAACAATTATACATCTACAAAGAACTTTAAAAAATACACTAGTTTTTAAAAATAAAAAAAATTCAAATACATGTTTTTAAAAAATAAAGTGCTAAATTATATTTTAAAATTTCCAAACACCTTACTAATAATGGATTTTTTTAAATAAATAAAATAAATATTTTATTTACAAAAATATGTAATTTGTAGCGTTTTTATCGATTTGCACTCTATTACTTATCTCGTTTACACAGTATTATTTCATTCACACCGTAAACGAGATACGATACACCAAATTTTCAACAACTATAAAAGGAGCTGCAACCATTTGGATTCTCCACAAACATTTCACTTCTTCTCTTTTGTTTTTCTTTTAAAGGATTTTTTAAAATAAATAAAATAAATCTTTTATTTATGAAAATATGTAATTTGTAACGTTTTTATCGATTTGCAATCTATTACTTATCTCGTTTACAGTATAAACAAAATAACATGTGTATCTTGTTTACACTGTAAACGAGATACGGTATGACAAATTTTCAGCAGTTATAAAAGGAGTTGTAACCATTTGGATTCTCCACAAACATTTTATTTTTTCTTTTCTTCCATTTTTCTTCCAAAAATTAAGAAAAAATGTCTATTAGTAGTGGACATGTGGTTGTAAGTGTGTATCCCAATTGTCATATGAGAAACAATGACATTGGGGTGATATTTGAGTGTGATAATCCATTCTGTTGCGCACTCAGTGAGTAAGTTCTTTGTCTAAACTAAAGAATCTGATATTGAGGAGCTTTGGTGCTAGCGGAAGAAAGAGGTTGGAAGGGTTGGATATAGGTTGCTAGCACTGATGGAAAATTGAGTTTTTTTTTTGTTTCGTCTATTTTGGCTCCATTGTGAAGAGCATGTGCGCCTCATGTTTAACATCCATGGGAGAATTATGGCGGAACAAGTGATTGAACTTTCTACGGAGGTTGGTGATGTTTGTGGTGGTGGATTTAACTACTCGAATTTTGTGTAGGATGATCCACCTATTGCACCACTACCACTGCACTGGTGTGCTAATCTAGTGGAAGACATGGACGTAGATGGTGAAGAGTCCGATAAGAAGTATGTTGCTGATAGCAACGATAGTGGTTCTTCTGAAGATGATGAAAAGGAGGAGTTGGTACCAGAGACACCGGTCGTCGCATCAGTTCGGTATCTTCTACCTATCCCGCACCCAACTCTGGCCTTATCAGCTGTATCCAGTTACTATCATACGTTGAATCTGAACGCGAAGCATGAGAAAACTCCATTTTTCAATATGGGTGGAGACGATTACAACATAGACGTTGGCAAGGCCTCTGTTAAAAAAAATAAAAAAACTGGAATAAGAAATCTATTTCAAAAGTAAACATTTAAATGTCAAAATAAGAAAAAATAAAAATATACTAAACAAGTATTCCATATTTCATAACTCAGATGGAAACAGAATAATTAATTTTTAAAGGTCGACCGTTCGAAGAAACATATCGATTGTTCGTAAGTCCTATTAAAACATTGAATAACAGTTAAAAAAAATTTATCTACAAAGCTATCAACATTAAAATTAAAAATATAGAAATCAAATTAAATAAAAATAAAATGACATAACGATTTACTTAATAAATTAATTTAACTAATAACTAAAATCATACCTGTCCATTAATACTGACTAAGAAAAATTATCTACCAAATTATCAAAATTAAAATTAAAAATATAGAAATCAAATTAAATAAATAACAAAATGCAATAAATATTTACTTAATAAAATAATTTAACTAAATCTTAAACTATACCTATCAATTAACACTTATTAACAATACATTCTACCACCTAACATATATTATATTTATAAAAGTACCCTAATAATTGGGCAATTTACATAAATAAATTGTTTGTCCCTCAAATTTACACAATTGCATTGTTTTAAAAATGAAGACGCAAATACATTGTTTCATATATCTATAGAAACCGCTATTGCCAGTAGCGGTTTAGCAAAACACGTAATCCGCTATAGCCAGCAGCGGTTTACACGCGAATAGGGAACACAGAAACCGCTAGAGGCTGTCGCGGTTTCTGTTTGTTGATGCTTGGCCATAAACCGCTACTGGCAGTAGCAGTTTATGTGCATTGGGACATGTGCGTAAACCGCTAGAGGAAAGAAAACGGAGTATATATTTTTTGCAATCATATGATTTATATGGATAAAAAATGAAGTAATTTTTAAAGAAAAAGTGTATGCTTTAGTGAATTTTTTACTAAAAATAAATTATTTTATCATTCATGAGTTTTAGAAGGGATGAAGATAAAAAAAAAATTAGTCTTAGTTTATATATTTTAGTACTCTGTGAGTACTCACTCTTTGATTTGCTATTTAATCTCATTTTAATAATAAATACAAATAAAAAATTATTACATGCATATTTATATTTTTTATTTTATTCATCAAAATTATGATGCTATCACTATTATTTATCCAATTAATCAACTGTAAAATACAAATAATTTTTATTTTTTGGTATAAGATAACAATGTTGCACAAATAAAAAAAATTATTTAGCTAGAACCTCAAATACAAATCAGCAGCAAAGAACAACCCATTTTCCAAACTCTCCAATCTCCTTTGTATGGTTGATATAAATAAAAGAGAATGAAGTAATTTTTAAAGAGAAAAATATATGATTTAGTAAACTTTTGGCTAAAAATAAATTATTTTATTATTTATAAATTTTAAAAGAGATGAGAATAAAAAAAATTAGTGAGAGTTTGAAAAATGGGTTGTGTTCTTTGCTGCTGATTTGCATTTGAGGTTCTAGCTAAATGATTTTTTTTATTTGTGCAATTTTGTTGTCTTATACCAAAAAATAAAAATTATTTATATTTTACAGTTGATTAATTGGATAAATAATAGTGATAGCATCATAATTTTGATGAATAAAATAAAAAATATAAATATGCATGTAATAATTTTTTATTTGTATTTATTATTAAAATGAAATTAAATAGCAAATCAAAGAGTGAGTACTCACAGAATACTAAAATATATAAACTAAGACTAATTTTTTTTTTATCTTCATCCCTTCTAAAACTCATGAATGATAAAATAATTTATTTTTAGTAAAAAATTCACTAAAGCATGCACTTTTTCTTTAAAAATTACTTCATTTTTTATCCAATATAAATCATATGATTACAAAAAATATATACTCCGTTTTCTTTCCCTCAATCTTTTTGTAACTTAATTTAGCATAAACAAATATTTTTTCTAATCAACGTAAACCGCTGCTGCCTCTAGCGGTTTACGCACATGTCCCAATACACGTAAACCGCTACTGCCAGTAGCGGTTTATGGCCAAGCATCAACAAACAGAAACCGCAACAGCCTCTAGCGGTTTCTGTGTTCCCCCATTCGCGTGTAAACCGCTGTTGGCTGTAGCGGATTACGTGTTTTGATAAACCGCTACTGGCAGTAGCGGTTTCTATAGATATATGAAACAATGTATTTGCGTCTTCATTTTTAAAATAATGCAATTGCGTAAATTTGAGGGACAAACAATTTATTTATGTAAATTACCCCTAATAATTTTATAAATATATGCTCATTTAACTTAAACATGAAAATAATAATACTAACCTAGAAGTTGATTGTTTCAACGATATGCCACATTGCATTCAAGCGGTTGATATCCTCATTCCGTGCATTTACGCTAGGGGTGTTATCAGTTCGGTTTCTACAGACACACAACCGTTCGGTTTGCTGTTTTTACATGAACCGAACTGAACCGAACCGAACCAACAGCGGTTTGGTTCGGTCGGTTTTTTCGATTTTTAATTTCTAATGAGAAGAATATGAATCACAATAATTAGAGGTTTAAAATAGTCAATAAACTGAAATAATAAGAGTAAAATATTGAAATGGTTAGGGGTTGAGGATTTTGTTGTTAGGTTAAAGGTTAAAATGGTTAAAACATTGAAATGTATGCATATCTTCGGTTTGGTTCGGTTCGGTTCGGTTTCTATCGAGCCAACCGAAAAACCAAACCGAACCAATCGGTTTTGTCAGAAAAAAACAAAAAAAATGATTTTTTGGTTTTCAAATCGGTTGTTGTAATTTTCGGTTCGGTTTTGCGGTAATTTTTTGTCCGGTTCGGTAACTTACACCCCTAATTTGCGCGTATCATAATCTCCGAGTATCTCAATAATATGCTTAGAAAAGACTAGAAGTGGGAGAAAAATAAAAAAAATAGATGAAAAATGAAGTCAAGCGGTAAACATCATGAGAGCGAGAGAGAGAGAGAACGAGAGAGAGTGAGGGGGGAACACCGGGTGGGGAAAACTTCTACATAACAAACACGATCAAGATCCTAGGGTTTGGAATAAAGAAGAGTTTCAACGGTTAGAACATGATTCTTTCTCTGTTTTCGTCGACAACCTGCCGGCAGATATATCAAAGCGAGAGCTCTTTAACATGTTCAAATGGACAGGCAGAATCATTGATATATATCTGGCGCGGAAGACTAAAAACGGCCAAATCTACCTTTTTGCTTTCATACGGTATACAACGAAAGGAGGAGCATTGAAGGCTGTTGCGGACATGAACATGTGGCTCCTAAGAGGCAGAAGATTGTTTGTAGGAGAAGCAAAATATAGAAGGGGAGGTGCAACACAAAATAGGAATGACAAGAATAAGATTGGGAAGGAAGTGACTGAAACTGAAAGACACGGCATAGGAAGAAGTGTTCTGAGGAATGCAGGTCTAAGAATAGTTGACGAAAGAGAAGTGACAAAGCCGAGGGGTGCACTAACCAAGGATCCACAAAACAACAGAAGGCAGACGAATATGGAAGTGCCGATATCGGATGAGAATGTTGTGTGGTTAGAAAGAAGTATTGTCGGAGGTACGAAGAAGGCGATCAATTTCAACGACCTCCAGGAAAAAATTCATAGGGAATGGCCAGGGGTAACACAAGTAAGGGAGCTGGGAGCTTATAAAGCAATGATAACGTTTAACACGGTGCTAAGCGCTGAAGAAGCATGCACCTTTCAAATGAATGATTTATTAAGGCTGTTTTATATGATATGGAGATGGAATGAGACGGAGAAAAGAGAGTCTAGAAGGGTTTGGTTGGAATGTTATGGAGTTCCATTGCATGCTTGGTCAACAGAATCCTTTCGCAGGATAGGGGAGCAATAGGGCGAGGTGGTCAAGCTTGATAAATTAACGGAGTCATGTAATTCCTTCATCATGGGTCGAGTTTGATTGATATGTGTGTCTTCGATATGATTAACGAGTGGATTCACATCACAATAGGTACAAGCGGGTTTGATGTCCTCGTAAGAGAAGTGGGAGGGGAGGTATATCGAACGGAGAGTTTTCAGGATAGCTACAAGGAGTTAGGAGACAGAAAAATTTTACATGCTGACGTGACGGAACATGATGGAAGTGGCGGAGGCTTGAATTATGATGGTGGAAGTCTGGTGGCTGTCCGGGACTAGGCGGTTGAGCTCATGCTGACAAGACACAAGAATGATGAATATGACAAGGATAGTTTCGTAAATTCATTAGTGGATTTAAATGAATGGAATAATCAGAATTTGAATTCACATTATGGAGTGGCTAATTGTCCGGCATCTAATGAGAAGGAGGATTCTTAGGAATCAAGAGCAATTAATGAGCAGGTTGATTCGGAAAAAACGGTAACATGCCAATACGGGGTGCATTATGGAGATAATATTAAGGAGGTTACAAGTAAGTCAAATGGGCTAAGAGCAACAAAGCCCAATAAGGATGGTAAGGAGCCCCATGCTAGAGAGTGTGGTTCGGGCCTTCAGAAGGATGGACCTGGTTGGCCATCCAGCAAGGGTGGGCTTGAGCCTGATCCGGTGACCCGAAAAGGAGTGCAGGCTAGGGCTGCAGGTGGCTCACGAGTGGAGCTCTCACGTAACAGCAGAGCAGGGCCTACAATTGGGGTTTGTGGGGTAGAAAGAAGCCAGCTTCGCGAGGCTGCAGTGTCTGAAGATTCTCGGCTGGGAAAGGGGCAACCAATTGAAGACGATATGCCCGATGAGCCTGACGAGGCTGGAGAAGATAGGGCCAGGAAGCTGAACAGTTCGAATGATATCAGCGGCCAGCTACTCCGGAATGAGGAGGCTACACGGGAGGTAATGGTCGGCGGGCTCGCTGGAGGGAAGACAGTGGGGGCAGAAGCAACGTCTCGGGGTAACGGTATTCACCATGGGAGACGGGGACTGGTCCTCAAGAAGGCGGCTGGGAGAATGACGCAAATCGAAGAGGGGGAAGATGCAGTGGTTACTGGTAATGGAGAGGGGGCGGCTGCTGAAATGAATCGGTATGCACATAACAAAAACTGGCAAATCCATATTGAAACAGGACCGGAAACGCGGGAAGGGAATGGGCTGATGGAAGGTGGGACAAGGGATGGTGTCAAAGACCAAGAGGTGGCATATGAGTTACGATCAGAAGCTGGGTCAGAGGCTGAGAGTAGCTTGGAGGATAGAAATGAACCTTGCAGGGAGGAACAAAGACAAAGCTGGGAAGAAGAGATGGCCGAGAACAAAGAAGCTTGGAAATTAGCTGTAGAGTTTGGTGCTCAGTGTAGTGATGAAGAGGATATCATGGCAATCCTGCAGGAGCAAAATGAGGCAGTGGCACTAAAGCGGCGACAGGCTAAGAAGAAAGAGAAAATACGAAGAAGCAGGCCAAAGTATTGCAATCAGGTGTGTTCTGTTAATACTAAATGATTATAAGCTCCTGGAACATTAGAGGTTTAGGTGGTGCTGGAAAATTCAGTATGATAAAGAATTTTAAAATTAAGTTTCATTTGGATATGTTGGGGTTGATAGAGACAAAAAAGGAGCTGGTAACTAAGTTTGACGTTATGCGTATTTGGGGTAGAGATGGAGCTGGGTGGGAGTATGTAAATTCAGTTGGGGCTTCCGGAGGATTGTTGCTCATATGGGACGAAACAGTGTTCAAATTGAATAGTTGCTATAAAGGAGATATATGGATGTGTGTAGAAGGGGTTGTGATAAAAGATCAATTTCAGTGTGCAGTTTGTCTGGTGTATGGACCACATGTGAGAGCTGAGAAGATAGTAGTCTGGGAAGAATTGAGTTATATTGCAGGGTTGTGCCAGGTTCTGGTTTGTTTTCTGGGTGACTTTAATGAAATTATGCATTTGGAAGAAAGGAAAGAAGCTACTACATTATCAACGTCCGCGGAGGATTTTAGAGCTTGGGTAAATGATATGGAGCTGGTTGACATGCCGTTAAATGATCGAAGGTATACATGGTTTAGGGGGAGTTCCTGTAGTCGAATTGATAGGAGCCTCGTCACCTTGGGATGGCTAGAGATGTATCCAGGGACGAGACTAAGGGGGGTCCAAGAGGTTTATCAGATCATTGCCCATTGATTATGGAAGAGAACAGAAAGTTTGATGGCCCAAGACCTTTTCGGAGTTTGGACTCATGGTTTATGCATGAAGGGTTTCTAAGAATGGTGAAGGAAGAGTGGAGGGAACTAGGTGATAGACAGTTCCTAGACAAGATGAAAGCGCTGTCTATTCTGGTTCAGAGATGGCATAAGCAGCATTTTGGATATATAGCTGAGAAGATAAGGAAGTTTGAAGAAGAGATCAAGAAGGTGGACGATATGGTGAGTAGTGGGCTGCATGATGGTACGTTGGAGTCAAGGAGAAGGGCGCTAGTGAGATGCTGTGAGAAGTAGTATGTTAGGCAGGATGTCCACTGGAAGCAAATGTCTAGGGCCCGGTATGCGAAGGAGATGGATAGGAATACTAAATTTTTTCACAATGTCGCATCGGCAAGAAGAAAGAATAACAGAATCGAGTCATTGGTGATTAATGGGAGAATAATAAGGAACCAAGCAAGGATAAAGGTGGCTATTCGAGACTTTTAAGCGCTTGTACCACCAGGAAGCTTCCCCAACGGTGAGCTTTAGAGATGGGTTAGTGAACCGACTGGAGAGGGAGGAAGCTGAAGCCTTAGAGGTGATGCCTTCAGCAGAGGAAGTGAAAGAGGCGGTATGGGACTGTGAATCTTCGAAAGCACCAGGGAATGACGGCTACAACATGAATTTTATAAAAAAGTGTTGGGGGGAGATTGGACCAAAATTCATTAAAGATGTATTGAGCTTCTTTGAGCATGCAAGACTACCAGCAGACTCCAATGTCACATGGGTAGCATTGGCACCAAAGTTCGTCGGGGCGAAGGAGATAAAAGACCTTAGACCAATTAGCATGGTTAGTTGTGTGTATAAAGCTATCTCTAAATTGTTGACACGAAGAATGAGGAGTGTAATGCCAGGATTAATGGGAGAGTCCCAAAGTGCCTTTGTGAAAGGAAGGAAGACACACGATGGAGCTTTAATTGCATGCGAAACGGTACATTGGCTAAAACGACAAAGAAAGGCATCAGCAATTATCAAACTGGACTTCCATAAAGCCTATGATAGATTTAAATGGTGCTTTGTTGATACCGTATTAGAGAAGATGGGTTTCGGCAGTACATGGAGGGCATGGATTAAGGAGTGTATAAGGTCGGCATCCATCTCTATTCTGGTCAATGGATCCCCTTCAAAAGCATTCAAAATGGAGAGGGGACTCCGTCAAGGCTAACCATTATCGCCCTTTTTGTTTGTCTTGGTGGTGGATGTGCTCAACAGAATGATTGGCGAGGCAGTGAGGAACGGTCGCATTTCCCCACTGATGGTCGGTAGGGATGATATTGAGTTATCACACTTACAATTTGCGGACGACACAATATTATTCTGCCCGCCAGAGGAGGGGATAGTGAGGAATTATAAGAGACTTCTGAGGTGTTTCGAGGTTATGTCGGGATGAGCATTAACTTTGAAAAGTCTAGTTTGATACCAGTGAATTGCAGTCAGGAGTGGACTAGTTGGATGTGTCAGCTGCTTGGATGCCAGGAAGCAACCCTGCCGGTGAGGTATCTTGGTATTAGCCTAGGAGCAAATCCGCGGTTAGTAAAAACTTGGAAGCCGGTTATAGAGAAGGTGGAAGAGAATCTCAGCCTGTGGAAAGTGAAGGTTCTAAGTAAGGCCGGTAAGCTGGTACTCATCAAGTCTGTCATAAACAGCCTACCAATTTACTACCTGAGTCTGTATAAGATGCCAAATGCGGTTGCTCGAAGAATCATTTCCTTGCAGAGGAGGTTCTTCTGGGGGAAGGATGACGGATGACTTGGCATGGCTCTTGTGAAGTGGGAGATGATCCAGGCACCAAAGAAGTTAGGAGGGCTGGGAGTAGGTGATGTAGTGGTTCGCAACACTACTTTACTGTTTAAATGGTGATGACGTTTCTCGAAGAAGGACTGTCCGTTGTGGAAGAAGATTGTGTGTTCTTGTAATAGATTGAACCCAAATCAGTTGCTATCTACTCAGACTTTACCGGTGAGAGGGGGTCCATGGAGTGATATATGTCATCTACAAATAAAGGAGCAACAAGTAAGGCAGAAGATGATCGATGGCCTCGCTATTGAGGTAGGGGATGGCAGGACTACCAGATTTTGGGAGGATACGTGGCTACAAATAGGAAAGTTGAAAGACTGTTATCTGAGACTCTTCTTGATTTCGAACCAAAAAGGATCACCAATTGGGGATTGTGGGTTCTGGGATGGGATAGAGTGGGTTTGGCATTTTCAGTGGAGGCGGGAGCTCCGCCAGTGGGAATTAGAGACTTTAGATCAGCTGCTGCATGCCTTGCAATCTGTTAGGCTGATAGCAGAAGTGCAAGATAGAGTGGTGTGGAAATTCGATAAGGAAGGTGTTTATACGACTAACTCATTTGTGCAGGTTTTGCAGGAAGCGACTCTGGATGAGGAGATTCTGAGGTACAGATTCACAAAAGAGATTTGGAGAGGTTTAGTTCCGCCTAGAGTTGAGTTATACTCATGGTTTGCTCTGATTGGTCGGATCAACACAAAGGACCGG
Source organism: Arachis ipaensis (assembly GCF_000816755.2). Lineage (NCBI taxonomy): Eukaryota > Viridiplantae > Streptophyta > Magnoliopsida > Fabales > Fabaceae > Arachis > Arachis ipaensis. Next base: position 24,214,770 of record NC_029794.2, on the reverse strand, counting down.
CTTAGTAGGTTGGGTATTCTGGGACCACATGATAATCTGTGTGTGTTGTGTAAGAAAGCAGTTGAAAGTGTATGTTCATCACCTGTTGGTTGCTTGTGAGTTTTTTTGGCAAGTGTGGTGTAGATGGATTTCGGAATTTGGTCAGGAATGGACAGCTCCTGGCACCTTAAAAGATCACTTTGAGAGTTGGAGATCCATGCCTATGAGACAGGAGGTACGCAAGTTCTGGCTAGTTGGGTTCTTTTCAGTGATATGAAACATTTGGTTACGGAAAAATGATGTAATCTTTCAAAACAAGACAGTAGGTGTTGTAGAGTGTGTGACACAATCGTTTCTTAGTGCTGCGGAATGGTGTGAAAACTAGCTTATATTGTTGATGGCTATGCCGGAGATGACATAAGAGCTAGTTAGTCTTGTTTTACCTTGTTCCGTGTATGCTCCACCCCGAGTGTTGAGCTTTTTCTTTAAAAAAAAAAAGTGAAGTCAAGCGGTGTTGTAAACGAGTTCTATATATAGGTGTGATTATTACTTATCTTGTTTACACTATAAACGAAATAAGGACCTTACACACGACGTGTGCAAACATCACACGACTACATCATATTGCGTCTTATCTCCTTTACACGATAAAGAAGATAAATTATAGAATGTAAATCAATAAAATCATTTCAAAATATATATTTTTGTAAATAAAAATTTTGTTTATTTATTTAAAAAAATT
>NC_029794.2:24211814-24213904 GCF_000816755.2 Arachis ipaensis | reverse complement strand
TGCGTCATAACTAAATTCAATAAATAAATCTAAGAAGTATAAATTAACGATGAATTAATTGTTGGAAGTTCTCTTTGTCCCGAGTCCCATGCTAAATGAAAGCCTCTCCAAATAGCAAATAACTCTCCTTGCAAAATGCTACGACTCTCAATTGTTCCCAGACAGCCTCGTTGCCACCTTCCCTTCCAATCTCTGCTAACACAAGCAAAACTAACTCGAGCACCACTGCCAGGATAGCTAGCATCACAATTAATCTTAAAGGTACCCACTGAGGGGGGAATCCAAGAGTCACTAATGGTTGAGGGGATAGATAGTCGTTGCAACTCAAAAATATTTCGGAGCTCCTTTTCTAAGGACAAAGCCATACCAATCACCTTGTCTGTGGTCCAATGCTCGTGAGGATGAAAGATCTCGTTATTTCTCGAACACCAAATCCACCAGAGACCAGAAAAGAATCTAAAAGGGCGCTGTTTGCTATTATATAAGAACCAACTCATCAAATCCACTGGTTGATCGGAGATCCCTAAAGCTTGCCAAACAAGTTGGGCTTTTGGACAATCCCGAATACAATGTAAAACCGATTCCTGACCTGAGAAACATCGTGGACAGCTATCCGTGTGCGAAATGCCCCTCCTAAAACGAAATGCAGCGGTAGGAAGAGCCTCCCGAAGACATAGCCAGGCCAAAAATTTGTGCTTTTCTGGAACATGTTGACGCCAAAGCCAAAGCCAATTACCCCTATCCTCCCAACTAAACATCTTCTTACTGAGCCACAAATAACCACTATGAGCATCATAAACCTTTGAGGCCACACCAGTCCAACACCAACCGACCTCTGAACCAGCTTGAACATCTGGGTTGTAAGAGTTAATGTTGCTCTGCAGAGACTGATTCAGATGAGAATAGATATTCTCAAGGTTCCACTGTCCAGATGACCAAAGGTCCAAGATCCTGAGATCCGAATCAGAAATGTGAACATAATCCATCTCCTGACATAGTCGCCCCTCTCTTCTCCATTTAGAAAACCAAAAGTTCTGTTCCAAATCCCCAATGCACCAACTAAAACCTTCCTTCAGGATATCCCAAGCTCGACATATACTCTTCCAAACATAAGATCCCCTTCCTCGAGACCGACTAAAACAATCAGCCTTAGAAGAATGGTATTTCTCCGTCAACAGTTGAACCCATAGCTTGTCGGGATGGTGAAAAAGTTGCCAAATTAGTTTTCCAAGAAGAGCAATATTGGCACAAAAAGGATCTCTAATTTCCAGACCTCCAAACTTCTTAGGAGTAACCAACACTTTCCAGTTAACTAGATTCAGGCCTCTACCATCAGCTTGACCCTTCCATAGAAAGTTTCGCATCATGGATTCTATCTTATTAGTTACCCCTTTAGGGAAGAGAGATACTTGCATGCGATAAGTAGGAATCGCAGTCACTACCGAGTTGAGCAAACAGAGTGAGACAGACTGTGTGGAGGCATTTACTATTATCAATAATTTACAAGATTGCTCTGGGTTTATTAATCCTTTGGTGTTAAAAATCCGAGATATCATGTCTTGGAAATGGCGTGCTGATCTTCGGTTGATCTTGAGAGATGCAAATACAGTAGCAGACATCATGGCAAAGACTGCAATGAGGACTATTTCTCCCCAAGTGGAGCTTCCATTGCCTTGGAAGGAGTTTGAGAGTAGTATTCAGCGGGACTGCCTTTCTTAAACAGTTTCTTGTTTTTTTTTTTCTTTCTTAGTTTTTGTTTATTTTCTTTTAAGTCACAAAAAAAATTGTTGAAAATTTGTACACCAAAATAAAAAAATGTTTTTAAAATAAAAATTTGATCATGATCTCCAGTCAAAAACCACCAACGATTCAAATGTTTCCAACCTCCGGAAAATTGGTACGAATTTTCACCCAAAAGTTCAAAATAATAAATTCAATATTGGTGTTTCATTATTAATTCATTAACTTACCTTCCTTGTTCCTTACTTCCTTCCAATTATCACCAGTTCACCACTTGCAAGTTGCAGCTAGCTATTTTATTAATTTTTATTTTCCTTTCACTTTTTCTTGGTCAAGCAAGTGAAGAATCT
>NC_029794.2:24208909-24211780 GCF_000816755.2 Arachis ipaensis | reverse complement strand
CATACAGTGATTCTAGTTGATAATTTTAATCAAAAGAACAAAAGCTAAAAATATGATAAAATATAAAATAGAGTAGTAACACGTTTTAAGTAACGTGTTTAAATTGCGCATATAGTTCCATTTCAAGCATAATTTCACTTCTTAGTCGCTAGGTTCCACCACCAATTTTGGACCTTATCCACCACTACTTCACCGCCGAGATGTCGCCGGCGGCGGGTGTCAACGTCCCCCTCCTGCCGGAATCCACTGGATCCTCTACTCAACCGGCGTCAGTCTCTGGCGCCGTCTTCAACGTGGCGACGACCATCGTCGGAGCAGGAATCATGTCGATCCCGGCGATCCTAAAGGTCCTCGGCGTTATACCTGCGTTCGCCATGATTGCAGTGATCGCAGTTCTCGCTGAAGTGTCAGTTGAGTTTCTGTTGAGGTTCACGCACTCCGGCAAAACGACGACGTACGCCGGCGTCATGAGAGAAGCGTTCGGAACCTTCGGAGCACTTGCCGTACAAGTTTGTGTCATCGTCACAAACATTGGAGCCTTGATTCTATACCTAATTATTATTGGTCAGAATTTAATTCAATCTAATTCCTTTCTCATCAAAAAAGATAAGAAAATTGAGTGTTAATTACTCTGACTTAATTAATTAATGAATGAAAGTAACTCTTATGCTTTTGTTGTTTATGAATGAAAATAGTGTCCTAAAATAAGTGCCAAAATTGTACCTTTGTTTTTTTTTAATAACTTATTATGAAGTTATGATATTAAGCTAGCTTAGTTTGAGTGGTGAATATTTGTATAGAGAAGCTTGGCTTGTTTATTTAGTTGTTTTTAGGTCAAAGAAAGGATTTTATGAGTAATGAGTAGTAATTGTTTTTCATTTTATCATTTATTATCATTATTATTAATGTTTGTGGGTGAAATTTGGAGTGGTGAAACAGGGGATGTGCTATCTGGAAAGGGAAATGAAGGTGGAGAAGTGCACTTGGGCCTTCTGCAGCAGTGGTTTGGGATTCATTGGTGGAATTCCAGGGAATTTGCTTTGTTCATAACCTTGGTCTTTGTTATGCTTCCATTGGTCTTGTACAAACGTGTAGGTCAGTATTAAATTAATCTTTCAAAAACTTAGTTATAACATAATTTTTTGATGTTATTGGTGTTTTGAAATTTGCAGAATCCTTGAAGTACAGTTCAGCAGTGTCAACTTTTCTGGCAGTGGTGTTTGTTGCAATATGTTCTGGGATGGCAGTTGTTGCAGTCTTGCAAGGAAAAACACAAACCCCAAGATTGTTTCCTCGCTTAGATTACCAAACATCCTTCTTTGATCTCTTCACGGCAGTTCCAGTTGTAGTTACGGCCTTCACATTTCATTTCAATGGTACTTAATTAGTTACATGCCCGATTCACTACTTAGCATGTGATATTTGGTTTTGATAGTTGCCAAATTTGATCTTTTGTTTTTTATTTAGAACAAGCTTGAAATATTTACCTTGCTGATTATTTGGTATTGGCCTATTTGGTGTAATTGATGTATACTGATTTGACATTTCTTTGCAATTTTATTAGTTAGGCAATGTATGCATATAATTTAGTTAGTTGATTTAACTTGCAGTGCATCCAATTGGGTTTGAGCTTGCCAAGGCATCCCACATGACCAAAGCGGTTCGACTAGCCTTGATGCTCTGTGCTGTCATATACTTTGCAATCGGTCTATTCGGGTACCTCTTATTCGGAGACTCGACACAATCGGACATTCTGATCAATTTCGATCAGAATGCTGGTTCTGCAGTTGGTTCCTTGCTCAATGGTGTGGTCCGCATAAGCTATGCATTACACATCATGCTGGTGTTTCCTCTTTTGAACTTCTCCCTGAGAGCCAACATAGATGAACTCCTCTTCCCCAAGAAGCCTATGCTTGCCAATGACAACAAAAGATTTGTGATCCTTACTCTGGTGCTTCTAGTCGTCAGCTACCTTGCTGCCATAGCTATTCCGGATATTTGGTACTTCTTTCAGTTTCTGGGATCCACAACTGCGTTGTGCCTTGCCTTTGTTTTCCCAGGAGCTATTGTTTTAAGGTATTTTATCTCATTATCTTATTGGATTTGTTCACTTATCACACTATAGAATAGGATAAACTGATGAAGTGTGGGCCACACACTTAAGTAAGAACTATATTCCATTTTATAGTAATAGCTAATAAGGTGATAAGTCTCAAATGAATATATGAAAAATGGGTCATTATATAACTATTTTTATCTTATTGTTTCTTATTATACAAATACGATGGGACCAAAAATAAGAACTTACATTTACAATGTGTAATCATGCTATGTGTACATTAAAAAACAACCATTAAATTAATTATAATATAAAATACATATTGAAATACAAAATATCTATTAAAAATGAGTTAAATAATATATATTTATATATGTACATAATAATGGATTTGGTAATATTTTTTTATATGCACATAGTATTTTTACTGGAAGTGTTAGAATTGATGTCCTACTTTTGTGACAAAAAATATTTTTTCATTAAATACAAGAAAACAGAAGTTAGATCTGAAATAGAGACAACAAAATGAGAGACCTACAATACAAACATGTTTGGGATGCAAGAATTGTATGCATAAAAGCACACTTTTCATGCATGAGTGAATAAAACTGGTTGATAACATTGTTTGTTTCCAAATTTCAGGGATGCTTATGAGGTATCAACGAGAAGGGACAAAATTATAGCACTAGTTATGATTATACTAGCTGTAGTAACAAGTGTGATGGCCATTTCCACCAATGTATATAATGCTTTGAGTAGCAAGTCATGAAGTTGCTACCGTCTCCTTTTTTTCTCTCTAATTCTTTTTCTCC
>NC_029794.2:24208097-24208897 GCF_000816755.2 Arachis ipaensis | reverse complement strand
CCTGCTTATTTTTTAATATATATTGAAGAAATTTGTTTATTTATCTAAAAATCAATATTATCGTTTTAGTATGATAATAAAATTCTACAAAAAGTTATGATTGATTGCTTTTCTTAATTAATTTATTATGACTATACTTATTCACAGTTTGAATATTGAAATGCAGAAGAGATATAGAATATTAGTTCGTCAAAAGAATGTTTTCAATTTTTTTTATCTTAATTGATTTTATAAGATATTGGTCACATAAAATTTTACTTGCTATATAAATTTTTTTCACGTTTTTCTTAATCGTATATAAAATTATATAAAATTAATCATGTTTATTAATCGGTCAATTCACATTATAATATTTTGTCTCTTTCAGTATAATTGTGCCACTACCACGTCATAAGAGTACCCTTATCCTATCCAAAATTGGTATGGACGGCACTCTCTGCAGATCTAACGTGACTACGGGAATAAACACATTCAACAATTGAGTCTCTAATATTGTATAAAAAAAGAAAATATCGAGAACATGAAAACATTCTAATAATTTTTCAAATTAGTCCCTGGCCAAACCTAAAAATATATGATTATATGTCCATATATTTGTAAGAATTTTAAGTTGATATATGTTATTTATAAAACATAGGCTCTATTAATATTTCATTATTTCTCATTAGGCTACTCTATTAACAAATTATAAAAGATTATGTCATTTATGTAAATGCATCATGCATGTTATTATTGTATATATTAATTTAAATAATTTATGAAATATTTTTTCATTAACATTTTTTAACTTTTCCATTGTA
>NC_029794.2:24207203-24207646 GCF_000816755.2 Arachis ipaensis | reverse complement strand
CTTTTATGTTTTATTTTTAATATCTTATCTTATTTTTAGTATCTTATCTTGTCTTGTTTTTAAAATCAAACGTAGCTTAAGAGATTTTTTTCGGTAAAAATTGTGAACCACAAATTCAATTTTTAAATTTTTTTTACTTTTAAATATTATGTAGTTGACATGAGCACGGTGGTTGTCTGCTCATTATAGCCATAAATTAGGATAAGGAAATAAACGTGAATCCACAAATTAAAAATAAGTAATTAAATATTAAGCGTCCATATCACAGGAAAAAAGGGAAAAAAAAGAAAAAAACAAAAAAAAGGAGAAGACATTGTAGCTTTGTCCAGAATCAGCTACATTGTTACCGAAGCGTGTGATCTGATTATCTGAATAGTGAATACAACACCCCCACTTCTACACCGAATAGGGCCAAGAGAAATTAAAAGAGCAAGTAGCAAGTA